>NW_025848975.1:0-171139 GCF_002878395.1 Capsicum annuum
GAAAATATTTTCTATCTCATCTAGAAAAACCTGAGGATTCTCCTCTACATTAACACCAATAATGGCTGGAGATCTCATCTTCATGAATTGGTCAACCTATGTCGCCCCAAAGGATTAAATACCAGATGCACCATGCTTATCCTAAGAGGCCATCAACTAAGAAATCATATAAATCGAGTGAAGAAACTCTGTATCCATCATGTTGGCCTGAGGATGACCAGACGAAATTGGTTGAAGTATAGAATAATCAGGGACCAGACCCCTAGACCAAGTATGGATCTCGAGAGTAGAACGTGTTTCATCAATATTATCCCCAGGAATGATCATAAAATCAAATAAATAGGAATTAGAAAAGATTTCACGACCTTAGGCCTTGCAGCATAAATAGAACACAAGAAAGAGAAATATTCCTAAATGTCTTGTAGACTTTCCCTTATGAGTGTTGTCTACTACACACCCTTAAAGAAGACACTACTCGACATGGCTTTGTAGACTCCCAATTGACCATGGACCTAAAGCTCTGATACCAACTTAACACGATATGAACTAGGGCCTTTTAATAATAGGTATCTTAAGTCTAACAAGGACTAGAGACCACCTTCGTTGCCCAACCCAACCAACCAACATATATCCTGAGTTAGATGAATTTCTATCATATAATAAAATAGTATTTTGTAAAATTTCTAGACTATAGAAAAGGTTCACGACCGTGACAAACCCAAGCAAGTCTAACCACCCAACACTAACCAACAACCATAACCAAACCAATACCCATAAAATAACAAAAGTATGAAAAATATGTTCATGATATGAAATGGAGCCTTTTGAAATATGAAAGCTCACCACTTCAATCCAATAGCTGATCCTAAATCCAATAAGTAAGCAGGAGGAGTAGAGTGGCTAGTTCCTACTTTATGTGAGTATTCAGCTACCCAAAAATAGGTTTGCAGGTAGCTAGCAAGTACCTCCGGATAAGTATAAAGTAATTCCAACCTTTATAATAAGGAAACCAACCATATGCACACATATCCATACATATATATAATCTATGCAAGATAATGGGAATCGAGTTTAGCATGTATTCAAAATATTTAACCTGGGTATGTATAGCTTAACCATCGTAGAACTACCCACAAGCTATATGGGTCCATTGTAACCCCTGAATAGGCCTCGATATGTATAGGCGTATGAACTAGAGATACTATAGGAATGGAATTCCCAACTACCCTTCGTTTTCCATGATATATACATACAAGTGTAACTTAGGGGATTCCCATGTACCCAATATGATCACTAGGACCAATCGTCGTGTCGGCAAACATGAGTTTTCAGTGTCTATCATTTGACTCACACCTTCACAGTTAGCTATCACACCCTGCCATTATTTCCAAATTAATAACATTACAATATAACCAAAACCATCATTACATTTATTATTCTCATTGTTTATAAGTAGTGGTATCGTTATGCCAACTATAGCTTGTAAGCAATTTCCTTATCCAAGCTCTTAAAGAAGATGGGATTCCCGTATAACCATAAATTTCATTTCATAGTTATCTTGGGGATTCTCATATACCCCACAAGTATGTTCATTAATATGTTTGCTTAGAGGATTCCCTTATACCCTACAAGGATGTTAAATTAACCATAATTATGACCACCAAAACCTTACCATTTAACCATTCCAAACCATTTAGACCATTAATATTACTTAGGGTTCCATTACTATATTATATCATGTAGTAGTTCATTTAGAAGTCCAATAACATAGTAAAAGTATTATCCTGTGCATTTTATTAAATATATTGAGGGCATAGTTTTCCAAAATCAAAAAAAAAAAAAACAAGTACCAATTCGTCATTCCCATGCAAACAACTGTTCAAAAAATTATTATAATATGAAAACCATAAGTAAAAGACATGGGAAAACTATTACTAACCATTACAACTAAAACCCCCAAACGATATTTTAAAACCTAAAACCTACAACAATTAAATGATGAAAAGCATTCATAAATCATGCCTTTAGTTGGAACTAATAATAAGGTAGGAGTAACTAGCCTTATATTGAGAACAAGATGCGAAAAATCACCCCTAAGAGCCTCAATTGACCACCTTGAATGAAACCTTAGATTTTGTTTAACCCAAGAGCCTTGGGAGATTTTGAGAAAGTTTCTAAGTGTTTTAGTGATTGCAAATAGGATAAATGAAGTCCCAATAGTATGTTATGTTGTGGGGCCTTAAGAAATTAAGGGAGGAAATTTTTTTACTACCCCAAACTTAAACTACATAAACATCCCGCAGGTGGGTACGACTTAATCGTACAATCTGTACCCTAGGGTATGAGTGGTACACTGACTTGTACACTAGACCTCTTAGACCCTCATATTGACCAACATATAACCCCTCATGCTCAAGTTGTACCCTAAGGTGCGATTAGTACCCTAGAAAAAATATGATCAAAGACACACTAATTAACTTATGAGTTAGCACCACACAACCCATACCCTAATATAAAACTTTTATATTGACCACTCATACCTTGGACAAAAACCTATCCCCACTACACTGTTAAAGGTTTGACTAGGATCCTTTTAAAATATATCAAAAAATACAACTAGTACCCCAAGTCGTATAATATCCACTGAGTTCAAAACTCAGGAAATTTCTAGGGATCAAAATCTAGGGTGTTTCAGTCTAGCACCAAATTGCAAAAGATATGCCAAACATCCCATATAGCAATACACCAGCTTTTACCAACATCAGTTAGCTCTTCCAAGCATCAAACACGATAGCTTGGCAATGCCCACTCGAATCTCTTTTTTCAAGAACAACCATAGTAAGAGTGGTAGGACATGAAATTAATTTAGATAACAATACTCATTTAAAATCAAGAGTAATAAATCTATATAAATGTATAAGATAGAATAAAAACTCAAATTCAATGCACAAGTACTACATTATCTCTAACTATAAATACTTAAATATTCAAATTCAACTACACCAAAATAGTGTAAATAAAGTATGTAAAAGAAGAATGTTTTGATAAATTAACAATACAAAGATTCCAATAATCAATTCCAAGGGTGTTGGGTTAAGAACAATACCCTACAAGGTTGTAAATTATGACAAAGATGTCTTTGAATGACTAAGGGTTGCATATTTGATGCTTTAGGATTAAACACTGATTCCAACTTTGCCAATGAATTTTGTCCCACTAATGTCTTAAGTGGTTCAAGTGGGCACTTAAGCGACACTTGTAACTTTGTCTGCATAAAGAAAATGGTCATGTTTATCTCTTAAGCAACATGTTTTGACATTGACTTCAATGGTTAAGTGGTCATTTGGGCCACTAAGAAAATTCCTTTGACTTTGACCTAATAGAAAATATTGTCATGATACCCTCTTAAGCATCATTTTACATGATTGACTGGATCACGTAAGAAGTATCCTCAAGCCTTTTAAGTGGTAACTAAGGGTTTATTTTATTTTATTTAAGCTCATTTTTTTCAACTCCGTTTCACCCCGTTTATCCCTAGTTAGTTTGATTTCAATCTTTTTTATCAGAAAACCCTATAAAGCTAATTATACCTAAAATTAGAATAATTCAAAAGATAATTATCCTTATATTGTCAATTAATGACATAATATCATAAGAAAATAAGATAAAAATTACAGGCAAAATCGCCACTCATCAACCCCCCAACATATAGACTTTGCTTATGATTAAGAAAACAAAATCAAAATTAAATAAGGAAATCAATTTATGATCCATACATAAGTCATTGCTTTCAGTTCACACGAGCACAAAGATTATGACTGTAATGACCTGATTTTTGATGAATTATGTGAAAATTATATTTTTATGTAATTTGACTATTTTACCCCTTTTCATAGTTGCATTGTTTTAATTCAGGGGTGTGGGGTTGGTTGGCATAATTCTTGATGTATTTTTGTTCTATTTATGTGACATTGTGGTTTTTGGAGGCTTTAAGAGCCTTGCAGTGGACTTTAGTCATTTTATTTTTATCCATGCAATATATGGTAGAATGGACAGCACTAACATATCCAGAACATCAATTTTAGGTGGTAAAATCATTGGTGCGGTTTTATGGTTCTTAAATCTCATTTTGACCCTCGCTCTAGAAATTTGTGATTTTGGATTTTAGGGGTCTATTTTGTGTAAACAATGCATTTTCAAAAATCTGACCTTAATAGTGAGTATAGAGTATCGAATTTGATGGGGTACGATAGTTAGTTTGCATTTATGGGATTATGGATGAATCTCGAGGGGCCTTTAGGGACTTAAAAACTCACCAAGTCCTAGGTTGTGTAACACTTATCTGGTTTACACAAGATCACAAGCCATAGGTTGCGATTGTGAGTTGGACAACCAGGGCATGTGTAACGCCCCTAAATATCATCCCAAGATGCCACACGGTGCCCAAGGCTACACGTAGACTCAAGCTAACCCTTTAAGCCAAAATACTGCCCTTGGGTTTTAACACAACAACATACACGCTACGCTAAAGATATATATATAAGTACATATCATATCACCTTGCACATGGCACAAAATATCATTAGACTATACATATATGGAATGTCTATACATAAACCAACCCAACAATACACTAGTCTAACATAGCCTCTATACAGCAAAATCAATGAGCCATTGGGACAAACCCCCAACTGACTCAACAGACCAAAGGGGATCACAAAACAACAGCACCAAAACTAGCAACTTGGTCCTCGAACCATGAGGACTCACTGCTGAAGGAACGTAGATGCGACACTTGGATATCATTGTGGCATCTGTGGCTGAGTACCTGAACCTACATCATGGTAAGAATGTATCCCATAGAGAAATATGTGGGTCAGTACAAGATACATACTGAGTATGTGTGGGCGCATGCAAAATATAAATAATATCATAAATTTCATAAAAACGTACATACGGACCATAATGACACACGTGGCTTGAGTGACATTGAATCATGCAACTCATAACATCTTATATAGGGAATGTAGGAGAAAAACCTCATAAATCATTATAGAGAATCATAGGTAACTTGACTTACCACATCAAAACTCAGAGTGACTCAGTATTTCAATAAACATGACTCTTATGGACAGGGGAGTTTCCTATAATCGACAACCCCACATGAGCTACATGGAATACCAATATTTAAAACCCCCGTTGGTGGGAGCGTCCTACTCTTTGCCAGGGAGTACGACCTTAAAACTGCAATAATCACAATCGGGCACTCTGGCCAATAATATCATTATCAAACAACCCTACGGTGGCACATAGGATTAGGGAAATACCAAATTTCCCTCTCGGTGCTATGTACTACTCCTCGACAAGCTCAGAATGCATTAGGAAATCCACCACAACATCACAAGGGTCTATCATAAAGACCAAATCAAATCTCTTTTTCATTTATCAAATTATATCAATTTGTGGATTCCTAACTCAACACATTTTAGCTCAAAACATTTTAATCTTTCTCAACATCAACAAGGTATCAATATATTGAACTATAACCGACTCGACATTTGGACAAGGATATGAAGACTCAATAAATAATATTATTAACAATTTAACTCTTCAAAACCATCTGGAAAATACCAAGACTCATTGCAACTTCAATACAAACATTTCTCAATTTGCCATCCAACTCTTATTAAAAGGTACTTGAGACATCAACCCATAGTAGGGATATAGAATTTCCAATATCAATTATAAATTCATAATAAGGAAATAGTGGAATGATAGTATAAATCAAGGCTGAACAAATTAAATCATCATACTCTCACAATCAAATACTTTTTGGACATAATTTCATCTCAACATCATACACATATCGGATGACATAATCCCATAGCTCATGGACAATAATATAAGATATAAAACCATATTTCCAATTCATGGTAAAACATGTAAAATCTCATGTCAATAAAATTCAACAAAATACCGAGCACAAGATCAAAAGCATAATTTTGTTCAAAGCCCCACATACCTAAAAATGGAAGATGAATATGAACTTCCGACTCCAAAACTCTATTCATGAAAATAAAGGGTGCTTCTCGAATACCTTAACATGATCAACTCGAATCCCAAATCAATTTAAAATTTATATGGTTCAATCAAGAGATATAGAAGGATGACATTTGGGGTAGTAGGGTTGGGGTTTGAGCCTTAGGAAATTTTGGAGAAAAATGAGCTATTGAATGCTCTTAATGGACTTAAATCCATGGTTTATCCGGATGGATTAGATTGGAAATAACCAAAACACCCTTAAAAATCAAATAATGTCAAATCTGTCCTTTGGTGGACTATTTTGATTGGATGAAGTACATCGACCATAACTTTTTTCTCCGATGGACAAATTGGATGAAACCTATTTCATTGGAAAGAGGACTTTCAGATATTTCTATTGATATATAGTATCTCGCCCATAATATTATGTACAAGGAGTTATGATTTTTTGAAGTTGACCCTAAAATTTGCCTAGCCTCAGCATTTTTTTCCTGCACATTTGTTGTTCATCGCTATTCATGGTTAGATCGGAATGATCATAACTCATCGCTCAAGTGTCCATTTTGTATGTTCCACATATCATTGAAAATATTATTCCATGCTCTACATGATGACGGGTTGCATATCCAAAAATTTCACACAAAAAAATTATTAATCACGATAAAGAATAGAATTCAACACATTTTCGTCCGAGATCTTAATGGAAAATTTTTTTTTTAGGCATCACAGGACGGTGCGATTACGACACTCATTTTTGATTGTAATACCTCTTTCAAGAGAGGTTCCACGATCTTGATCTGCAATCGCGAAAGCTGGGTATATATATATACCCATAGTTTCATAATTTTTACTGTTTTTGAGACTTGGTTCTTGGGTTTCATGGTTTTGAGCAATTTTCTCCACTTCTAAGCTTTGTAACCTCCAAAAAATCTTTTTGGTTTAATTTCTTCTATTTGTACCATTAAATTCTTATTTTAATGTGGATTTGAAATTGAAATTTGGGGATTTTGGTTCGTAATGCCTAAACATGGAATTTCTCAAATTTAAACCCCAATCTCAACCTTTTTCACTTGGGTGAGTTTCTAATCTTATAATTATCCATTTTTCCTCAATTTCGTCTTTAAAACAACTTTGATTTCTTATATTTAAATAAATATCAAAGAATTCACCTAATAAGGTTTGAAAATGGTTATTCTTCAATTTAGACCTCGTTTTTAAATCATTTTATCTTCAGTATTCACCCATAGACTCCTAATAATACAGAGAAAATGTTATTAAAATAATGTTACAAGTTTTCCCTTTTTTTTTCAAAACCCATTTTTGGGGTTTGTTTTTGACACCAACTTAGATCAAGGCAATATAGCTGTCATTGGATTTTTTCATGTGTAGATTATTTATTTTAATGTTTTAGTTGAATTTTGAACCATTCTTGAGGAGGAAGGCTTTTGGACAGATATCTTTTGTTTAGGTGTTCGACATATAAGATAGGTGATGGCATAACTCTTTTAAACTGACCAGGGTAGTTAATTAGTATACAAAATCAAGTTAAGGGTGTTGGAACTAATTATGGAAAATGGCTATCTTACTGAGTATCGCCCGTATGGGGGAAAATATATGATGTTATGTGGTAGTTTTGGAACTTAATGTGTTATATGTGGCCATCTAGTGTTTTGTGTGGTATTGATAGCCTTGTATACATTATGATAATTGTATCTTATTAATGAAAAATCTTCTTTTGGTATCATTTGTATATTTTCATGTATTCATACTTTATTGGCTTATGAAACATGTTGAAATTCATGGATAGTTGGAAATAATGAGTGGATATTTAGCTAACATAGTTGCAGAAATACTCATTATACTTTGTTGTGAGCATTACAACCTCACGTCATAGTCATAATACCACTATAAAAATATTGAGAGACATTGGCAACACATTTTTATCATAAAAAATGTGATATTTTATAAAACTCTCCCTAATGGATGTGTCGAGCAAGAGATATGATATGTCAATTATGTATGGGTTGACAAACCCTCCATAGGTCATATATCAAAAAACATTAGGTTCATAGGTATATACGGAGACTGTGCAATGGTCTCGGAGATTGTGTGACAACCTTGTGCACCATAATAATTATCATCTTCATTAATCTCATTTTATTTGGTTCATTATGCTTGTTATGTGATTGTATTTGTTTCTTATCTTGTTAGTTACATAATTACTCTATCTCCTTTTACTTGCACTTGATAATCTTGTCTATGTTGTTGTTCTTTGTTCAACTTGTATGTGTTATAATGTATATTGGTGGTATAAGTGGTATGGTCCTATCATATGCTGATTAGTGTTAGTTGGTGGGATGGTTTTAGTCATTGGAATGGGTATAACTTAGAGGTTTGAGCCATAAGGGATTGGTACGAGTCATATCAGGGACTCGTATGGTGGGCAGTGTTTGATCCTACTAGTACTTAATTATGCCAGGTATACAGATTATGGATATAGATCGTATGTTGTGGTTATAACTTTGTTGGAAGAGTCGTATACTTGAAAATGTGTGATCTCAAGTTTGAGGCTTAGATATGAGTGGTTGATATCGCTCATATAGGAGGGTACGACTTGTATGGGCTAGTCATATCCCTGTGATGGGTTTTTGAGGGATTTAAGTGGGGGTATTCTTGACATTTTCCTACCAACCCTAATTAGGACCCATGACTTCTAATACACTTAGGATGTTATTTACCTTATTATTTTATTCATGAAGACTTATAATTATTCCAATACATCTCATAATTCTCTCAAGGGCTTTTGGGGCAAGAAAGCTAGGGTTCCATCTTACAGATTGCTTTGGGGCTTATCATGGTGATTTCATTCCATCAATTCTTTGGTACAAGGCATGATTCTCTTCCCTCATTGTAATTTCTAATAATGTCATGGTTTATACGATTAATTTCATGGTTTTACTATTTTGTGCTTATAGTTTTCAACTATTATTTGGGGATTTTGATATTAAATGCTAGGTTATGGCTTCCTATGGTTGTAGATATGCTTTATATGCATTAATGGTGTATTTGGACAGTTGGATAGCATGGTTATGGTTTAATGGTATTTACAATTGGTTTTGGTTATATTATGTGTGCTAGGTGTTTTATAAAATGCTTATAAAGATAAGTTCATTGCATTGACTTATCTTAAAGGAACTCTAGCATGTTTTAAAATGGACAAAAGATTTATGCATGGGTTAAATAGTTTAAAAAGGATAAAGGCTAAATGGTTGTACTTGTGGAGAACATGAAAGTATGCCAAGTGGATTTAATATGGTAATTAGAAGGGCACCTAAGGTCCCCTTAACCTAAATAGTTTGGCTATGGTTATTTCTTACTAGTAAGGGGTGGTATAATGATACTAAATGGTAAATGGATTTTTTTGACATTGTTTTAATTGGGAATTAATGGTGGGATGATTTCTAAGCCATGGAAGGTAGCGGTCCCAAGGGGACCAAAACTGGAAACACATATTTTCATATATGAAGGGTATTGATGACCATGTACATGTGTCACAGTTTATACTGGGGTATATACTAGTCATCCCTTGGGATATTCCCTGGCTGTGCGGCTACACGCATTGGGCCATTTCAGCAAGGGGCTAAACCCATATGGCCTATGGGTGGTTAGGACCACAAAGCTATACAACCTAGGAAAAGGTTTTAAGTACATGCTAAACCCGATCCCCTTTCTCGAAAATTATATATGTATGGTTGTATGCATTATGGATGGTTTTACTTGGTTTTATGACTAGAATTATTTTATCCTTATCTTGAGATCCATGCTAGCGGTCATTCCCTAACCCCATCTACTGGCATCTATATACCCATGCTATGTAGGAACTAACTATTCTACTTTCTTCTCTTTAGCACACGAATTCAGTATCAGCATTTGGACTAAAGTGGTGAGCTTCCATCCCTTTGGAAGGCATTATTTCATGTTATGGATTTCTTTAGGCATTTTTCTTTTATTTTGGATATTGGTTTTTGTGATGGTTGGGGGCATGTCCCAATCAGATTTGTTTACTCTTTTAGATATAGTCTTTATGGTACTTATAGGGGTTGGTATGGGTGGGATCGATAAGGTGTTAGCCTTAGCATTGGTATTGATATTGAGGTTGGCAACATCGGACATAATTTCTCACTGTTCCATCCTATTACATTTTGGGATTGATTTTCATATTATGTTTTGGTATTCCCTTTGGTTTATGGTCTATGGTTTAGTTGGTATGGTTGGGTGGTTAGTACGGTATGGTTGGGCTCAGTTGGGTCTATCACGGTTGTGACCCTTTCGAGATTCTTAATGAGAACAATAATGTTATCTTGCTATATGTTTGAAATTCAACCCATCTAAGGCTAGAAATAGGTGGTTGGGTTGGGTTATAAGAAGGTCCGGGGTCTAGTTGTGACAAGATGGTATCAAAACCTAGGTTCTTGGTCAAGTGATAAGTCCTCAAAGCTTTGTCGAGTGGATTCTCTTTTAAGGATGTGAAGCATGCCACCCTCATAAGAGAAAGGCTATAAGAAATTTAGGAATGTTTCACTTTCTTAATATTCTATCTTCAAGATTGAGTTCTAAATATTTGAATCTCCTTTAATCTTTGTTTTTCCATCTTTCAGATCATCACTCTTAGATCTGAAACACAAAAAAATTCTTATGTCCCATCTTGGGATAATGCTGAAGCGGTATGCCTTGATCTGGAGTACATCTTTGATCTCATGGTTTGATTCCTGATGGTGCTGGAGCTCCTCTTATTTTGGCTAGTTCTCCTTAGGTCCTGTAGGGCAATATGAAAAATGTAAAATTTTGTTAGTTTATTCATTTTATTACCAGATTAGTTGCTACTCATGATGAGTGCAGTGTGACTGGTGCTTTGTCTGCTAAAGACATAAGGTTGTACAATTTATGAAGATGGGTCCTCCAAATTTTACTGGTGTGAAGGTGAAAGAGGATCTATAGGGCTTCTTATATGATATGGAAAAATTCTTTTGGGTGATATAGGCAATAATGTAGAGAGGGTTAATTTTACAGCTTATCATCTCTTGGATGTTTCATATCAATGGTATGAGGAGTGGGATAGGGATAAAGGTGATATAGAATAGGAAGGGTTGTGGGAGGCCTTTTCTAATGCCTTCTTAGATTGGATCTTTCCTCAATAATTAAGGGAAGCAAAAACTGTTGAGTTTGTGAACCTCAGGCAGGGGAGGATGTCAGTAAAGGAATATGCTTCAAAGTTCCATCATCTATCAAGGTATGCTCCTGATTTGGTAAATGATATGAGGTCTATAATGAGGAAGTTTGCTTCTTAGTTTAATAGAAATTTGATTCTGGAGAGCAAGACTGCCTTGCCGATTAAAGATATAGACATCTAGGTTGACTTTTCATATGCAGCAGGTTGAGGATAACAATAGGAAGCAGGCAGGGTTTGGGGATAGGCAGGGAAAGAGAATCTAGTTTTCTGATCATGGAGTTTCTCAATCTCAAGGTGGTAGTAATTGTGGCAAGTGGTAGAAAAATAAGTAGGGGAGTTCGGGCCTTTTGTTTTGCTGGTGCTCTTTATAAGTCAGGAGACAGGTGCCATCAAGGTGGTGATAATTCTTTAGCACAGGTTACCCAATCTTAGGCGAGTGAAGGTCAGTTATTTTTTTTTATGTGCCCTTGTCAATTCTGTGGTCGTCCTCATCGGGATTATTGCGAGAAATCAAGTTTCAAGTTATTCAGTTATGGCCAGGTAGGCCATCGACTTAGGGATTGATCAATCAATAAGGTTGCTACGGGGGAAAATTAAATTCCTCTTGCTTCATCATCTAATCCTACTCCTGGTGGGGTGGCATCTGCTTCTGTTACTGCTCAAGTTTCTAGTATTGGTCGGACTAGGTTTTTTGCGTTGGCATCCCGACAGGAATCCGAAGCATCACCTAATATTTTTACTGGTTATAGCCTTTCTCTAATGAAATATATTGTTTGTTGGATCTGGGGTCCACTCTTTCTTATGTGACTCCATATATGCCAATTTATTTTTGTTTTGATTCGAAATTTCTCTCAAATTCTTTTTCTATTTCTACCCCGATAGGTGACTCAAATATTGCTAAAAGAATCTATAAGGGGATGAGATCTAATGGAGTCAAGTAGACCTTGGTGGTTCTTTTTGAGTCGGGTGTTGCCGTACCCCATTTTTCACGTGAAAAGTGGGATTCGACGTGACTACTCTTTTTTAGATTGTTTTGAAGAGTGTGAAGAGTTGCCACCAAATGAATTAAGGTGTGTTACAGCACCGATCTAGTCTAACAATGAACCTATTTGTGTTATTTAGTCCTAGTTCACTAGAGATTCGAGTGAGGGTTCAAATTACCTTGAAAGGAAGGTGTAAGGCACCTGTTAAGCTCCACAAGGGTGGTTCCCAGCAGAATTCGTAATTTACATAGGTATTTTACATGATCAAATAATGGTCAATTATGTTATTATAAATTTAATGTTAAGTGATAAAGTAATGAATAAACAAACATTTAAATTAATTATTTTAGCTATTAATTATCTAAGTGAACACAAACAATGATGTAGAAAATGAACAAGAGTGATGAAAGAAAAAGATACAAATTATAGCAAATGGGCCTTCTATAATAAACTAACTATCCCAAATAAATAACATATAAAGTAAATAAAGAACAAATTGAAAAGTCAAACAAGGAATTATTTTTTAATTTATTGAAATCAAAGCCCGAACTTTTTAATTAATATCTGACTCATTAGCTGGCAACCAAATTCTTAGACAAGTGACTATGTCATATGTCGTGTAATATATGTTGGGTATCATCACTTCCGAAGTACTACCCCTCCCTCCCACCTCCCTAATCTAGGCTGCTTGTCACACCTAACAGCGTTTTAAAAGAAAGGATAAAACTAATGCTTCTAGAATGTCCCACTTGTCTCTCAAGAGAGATTAGGCTTTGACTAATTTAGATTTGTGGTCTAGACATAAAAAGCTATGTTTCCTAGTAGGACTCAAAACGCAAAACAAGTAGGACTCACGTAGCACATAATGGTCCCAAGTTAGCTTCCTAGTTAATTAAAGAGTGATTAAGGTGATTAATATGTGAAGATAGATAATAACATTTTTTCATATGATTAACCCTATAGGCATGATATCTAAATTTCGATCAATATGATTGAATAAAAATTTCAAAATATGAATCGACATATCAAAATTTCTTATAACAAGTGTTAAGAATTAAATGTTGAAGCCCACATCATATTGTTGAAGATTATTTCTCAAAAATGGAAACAGCCTTTGATTATTGCAAAAGTTGAGTTGCAGAAAATTATTGTTCAAGACAGAAATAGATTACATAGTTATTGCAAAAGAATTTTTTTCAGTTAAAATTGAAGCCTGAAGATACTAAAAAATTGATTCAACATGCGGGAATTACTTTGAATGTTGAAAAATGATTTAATGTGTGCGAAATTGAGTTTTACTTTCTGAAAATACTATTTAAAGGACAAAAAATGTTATGAAACTTATTTAACAAGCTACAAATTAATAAAATAGGCTGAAAAAAAAAATGTTGAAACAGACTTTATATATTGCTGGAAATTTCTAAACATTTGCTTTAATTACTGAAAATTCATTTATATATGCTAGCAACTTATGATTCCCTTTTTAATTGTTGAAAATAGACATGCAAATATTAAAACTTCCTATGATAGCCAAAATAAGCACATAGGTTGAAATTAATCTGTCCAGATGTTAATTAGTGATCCTAAAGGGATGTTTTCTATGTGACAAACAAATTAATCAATGAATCCTAGATTCCATTAGCCTAAGCGATTCACATAGCACATAAAGCACATAAATCCATAAACTTAAGTTATATTTGCCTATGTTATTCATAGAGCACATAAAAACATAAATCCCCGCCCCTAAGAAGTCCCTAAATTTATTGTTGTGCCGAGGTTTGCAAAAGTTATTACAACACAATGAATTAAAATAAATAATTGAATAAAGGAAAAGGAATGGGCAGCCCCATCCCCAATGCATCGGTGACTCTTCAAATCCCCAAAACTTTCTATGTACACCTATAAGAAAATATGTGATAGCATTATAAGAGAGAACATAACATAACACAGACATAGAATGCAAATAATGAATAATTCCTATGGACATGTTTACTAGAATTATCATAAAAGGCATTAAGAAAATTACGTCGATAGGGACTTACCGGTTGATGACAACGAGCAATAATAAGAAAGTCCAATAATATAAAAAGTCATACATGAGTGGACACAGACAAATTGAGACCAAAGCTCCGAAGGTAAAATACAACTCAGAAAAAAAAATCAAGTAACTTTTGTTCGAGGGAGTGTAGAGATTGTCCGCTGTAGAGAATGTAAAGTGTGTAAATTGTTAAAGAGAAGAGGGAATAAAAAACTTTTATTTCGTATGGATAATATAGAGAGTAGAGAGTTTGTAAGAGGTATCTTAGAATGAGATGGAGGCACACTTTATATAGGCCATGGAATGGACCCTTTACCCAAGAAAAAATGGAAGAACAGTATTTTTAAGCAATCAATCACAATCTTATTTTTCCTATTCAAAATGGACTGAATCAATTAGGAACAAATTTACCATAAATAGGTAAGTAAAAAAGATTTGTTGAAAAAAAAAAATAGACAGGCATTCATTTTAATGTTTACCATATATAAAAAATGAATAAAAATATATAACAATTAATCAAGTTAGAGATTCCTTAATCACAGTAACTCCATTGTGTATAAATCAACTCAAATCATCGAAATTATATGCAATCAGTTCCATAATATTCAGCACAGAATGAAAACAAAATCAAACACTAAGTGTATTATTATAAGAGGAGAAATTTATGCAACTTATGAAACAAATTTTCCATCAATGTTAAACAAATAACAAAAACAATTCACAAGAAAGAATAATGATTTCAAGAATTGAAAAACTACTAGCAACCTACTTTGAATTTTAAGGACAAAATTAGGCATCACCAACTTCATATATGTGAGAATCTTAACATGTCAATAAACCCAAATCACAAAAATCAACATCAAAATCGAGAACATCAACAAATTTAGCCTATTTCAAATCTCAAAAGTATGATTTAAAAAAGTCTATCAATTACGAAAATAGTAAGATAGAACCTGTGATGATTTCTAAAAATTAAACATTATCGGTACCTCATCGGTCATCCCCTTTGGTGAGGGAAATAGAATAAAAAAATGGTTGCATGGTTATGTAGCGGTGGTGGAAGAAAGGTTTTAAAGATGGTTCGGTGGAGAGTTGCCGGCTAAGAAAGGGGTTGCCGATTCTTGGAGCTTTACTAGAGAGGCAGAAGAGCAGCAGCGGGAGCTGTGACAGTGGATGACAATCGCTAACTGGTCAGAGAAAATGCAGTGATGCTAGTATCTTTGCCGACTATTACTGTCATTGGCTGCTGTTGTTGCTATAGTTGAAGGCAACGACAACAGAAAAGTAATGGAGCATGAAGGGAGAGGGGAAAAGAGCGGGGTCAGCCTCCACGGTCCTTCAACCTTGGTGGCAGATAAAGAGAAGAAGAAAGATAGAGAGAGAGGAGGCTCAATTACCACTCTTTTTAGGTGAAGTAAGATTAGGGTTAGGGTGCTGGGTTAAAAAGGGCAATAATAAGTTGTGCTGATCTCTGTCGTTGGATCAACTTTGATCAATGGCTGAGATTAAGGCAAAAATAGACTAGAAATTAAAACATAAATTTGGGATCAAAATTGATGTCAATTTTTGCTTAAATTGACATCAATTGAGAAATAACATTGCCTAAAAATTGAACATATAGAAAGAAGAAATTGGATAAAGTAGGTTGTTCTTTTAAAAATAAGAATGATTAATAAGAACAATAGACAAATGTGTTTGTATATTGTGAGTGTGCATATTTATGCAAATGATTTAATTAATAAAATTCTATAAAATATTATATTTTAATTAATAAATTATAAAGAGTGATAATAAAAGTAATAAAACAATTTTTATATTTTTAAATCATTAATACGACACATCATTATTTATATAATAAAAGAATAATGTGTAAGATAATCAATATTAGAAATTAAATAATTTTGATAAAATTGTAGCCAAAGAAAGACTTAGAAAATAAAAATTGGGTGTCAACAGCTAGAATAGGTTATGGTTATCTCAGCAAATTGATCAACTTTAATCAACGGATGAGATTAAGGAATAAAAGTCCAAAAATTTAAATTTAAATTTGAGATAAAAAATGATGACAATTTTGGATAAAATTGACATCAATTAAAAAACAACAATACCTAAAAATTGAACATCTAGAAGAAGAAATTGAATAGTAGGCTGTTATTTTAAACATAATAATGATTAATAACAATAATAGACAAATGTGTTTGTAAATTATTAGTTTACATATTAATAAAAATGATTAAATTAATAAAATTATTTCAAATTTTATATTTGAATTAATAAATTATAAAAAATGATAATTAAAAGTAATAAAATAATTGTTATATTTTTAAACCATTAATGTGGTAAGCCGCTATTTATATAATAAAAGAATAATGTGTAAAAATATTAAAATTAGAAATTAAATAATTTTGATAAAATTGTAGCCTAAGAGAGCATCGAGAGGCAAAAATTGGGTGTCAATGGCTAGAATAGGTTGTGGTGATCTCATCCATCGGATCAACTTTGATCAATGGCAGTGATTAAGGAAAAAAATAGGTCATAAATTGAAACTGGGATCAAAATTGATGACAATATTGGTTAAAATTGACGTTAATTAAAAAATAATGATGGCTAAAAATAGAACATATATGCAGAAGAAAGTGAATAAGTAAGTTGTTATTTTTAAAAAAAATAATGATTAATAACAATAATAGACAAATGTGTATGTAAATTATGAGTGTGTATATTTATGAAAATGAGTTAATTAATAAAATTATGTAAAATATTATATTTGAATTAATAAATTGTAAAAAATGATAATATTAAGTAATAAAATAATTGGTATACTTTTTAAATTATTAATGTGACCCCATCATTATTTATATTATACAAGAATAATGTGAAAAACTATAATATTTCAAATTAAATTATTTTGATAAAATTGTAGCATAAGAGACCATCGAGAGATCAAATTTAGGTGTCAATAGCTGCCCATTCGTTGCTTGAGAATGATAAAGGAATTTCTGAGCAATGAAATTTGATGTAGTAGCTAATTTTTTCTGACCTAGAGAATATTTCATTGGAATTAAAGAAACAGTAGGTGGTTTTAAAGATAGTGTCGTCGAGACTTTGGTTTTAAGTTGCCTACATATCTCTAGTTTTATGAGAATCAGGCCGTGTTTAGTTCTAAATTTATGAATGAACAATATTCCTAATGAATGTAAATGATAAAGGGTGGGCAATCAACAATGATATCATGGGTCGATGAGATGAGAGTGAATAGGATTTTGAAAGGTGAAATATGAATAGTTTTCAAGATTGTGGAAATAAGAGAATTAAGTTTCAAAACTGAGAGGAGGAGGATTCTCAAATGCATTTTATTATACCTACCACTAGATAAAAATGGTTAGTACAAATAGAAGATTAAACAATGAGGCGAAAACAAACATAATGTAACAATAATAATGAGAGGAGATAAGAAAGTGTATTTGTCATGAAAGAGCAATGCTTTGCTTACATAGATTTGAAGTGGTTGTGATTAATCCACACCATGTCTAGTAAAGAAATAACATTTAATAGCATCGAGGTAGTTATTCATAGCATGTTCAGTATTAGAAAATAATATTCGTCTTTGAGTAACCCAATCAACTTCCAGAGGACAATGCTTAGCCTCAGAGAGTTCTTGATAAAGTCGTGCTTAACTCTGTCAAATTTCTAAAATGATGCTTAGTTCATATGATTTTCAAGTGAAGGTGGTTCTTAACCCAACAAACTTTCAAGGACAATTCTTAGCCTTACTCAGTTTCTTGAGGAGGGTAGTGCTTAAACCAATTAACTTTCAAAGGACAATAGTTAGCCTCAGAGAGTTCTTGATCAATTAAGGCTTATTTGTATTAAATTTCTGAAACAATTCTTAGTTTGGATGATTTCTCGAGAGAGGTTAGTGCTTAACCCAACTAAATTTCTTGAGAGAGTAGTACTTAACCCAATTAACTTTCAAAGGACAATTCTTACCCTCAAAGAGTTCTTGATAGAGTCATTCTTAACTACATCAAAAATCCTAAACAATGCTTTGTTCGGACGATTTCTCAAGAGAGGGTAGTGCTTAACCCAACTAACTTTAAGGACAATGCTTAACCTTAGTCAGTTTCGAGAAAAAAGATAGTGCTTAACCCAATTAACTTACCAAGGACAATGATTTAGCTCAGATACTTCTTGATAGAGGCATACTTAAATCCATCAAATTTCTAAAACAATGCTTAGTTACGATGATGTCTCGAGAAAGGGTAGTGCATAACCCAACTAACTTTCAAGGACAATGCTTAGCCTTAGTCAGTGTCTTGAGGGGGTATTGCTTAACCCAATCAAAATATAGAATGACAATACTTAACCTTATATATCTTCTGCTGTTTTATAGCATACTCAATATTTGTACTCGTCACTCTATTCCTGCACTCAAAGAAAAATTGTTAGTTTTTTTAAAAAGGGAAGATTGATTAGTGTCTCTTCCAATTCCTTTGCTTCAAGTCCTGAATCCATTGTCTTTATAACGCTTTATTGAGATGCAATCCTTAATGAAATTTTTTAGGATTCCTCTAAAATTTTGGCCCCAGTTTCATGGTCTTAATCTTTCTAGCCTTGAACTTTTAGAAATGGTTCTCGATAGAATTTTTGAAATCTTCTCAAAAATTCTGCCCAGTTATATATCTTGTTAGTCATAAACTTGTAGAAATTCTTCTCCATGGAAATTTTTAGACCCTCTACAAAATTCTCCACTTGTTATTTGCTCTAAGAAAAATATAAAATTTCATTATGATAAGACCGAACTCCATTGGAGCACGTATCCATCTTAAATGGGAATCGGGTCAAACATAGTTCAAATTACATAGGGGAAATTCATATTGTTCTAAGCATATGTAAAGATTATAATAACTTAAGTTCTTGAGAGCTTGGAATGAGGAAACGACGTGATATCCTTCATTAATGTCAGATAGATGCCAATCATGCTTAATAAACATCAAGATATGGCCCTATCAAATTTATCACCTTGGAATGAATCAATGTTTGAATTTTATCCTTAAGGCACGACATTCTTCTGTGGTGTGGCCTGTCATCCCTGAATGATAAGCCCAAATTTTTAGATGATCAAATCTTTTTGCACATATATTCTTTACAATTATAAGAATTAGAGTAATATACCCATAACCCTTAATCTCTCATAAAGTTCATCTATAGGCTCAACCAAAGAAGTGTACTGTTTTGATGGATATTTATGAAACTTAACTCAAGGTCTGACAAATTGATTGAATTTTTGATGTGTTTATGGATTTTGATAAGCTAATGGTTGTTGGAATGTATTTAGAGGAATTTGAAAGTACGCAGGTTGTGAAAGAGAGTTTCAACTTGTGCCTTTAAATACTTTATGGATGTCAAATTGTATTCACCATTTGGTTTAACTGAAGAAATCACTTTTCATTTCCCTTAAAATCTTATCGGTCCCTTCAATACTCCTAAAAAATTAAGCCAAAACATATTCAAATTTTGTACCTTTCTCGATCGTTCAGACCTTGATTCCCATATTTCCTTTGATAGGTGAGGCGGGAACTATCCACATGGTTTGGGAAAAAACTTATTTGTTCATCAAGTTCCTCCCTTTCCTCATTTTTATACACCCTAGTGGTTTTTGAAGTAATGGCATTGACCTCTTTAAGACAAGTCCCCATTAAATATTTAGTAAGAATGTTTAGTTGGCTTGTCCATATTGGCATCTGTCAACTCATACTTTCTCCTTTGTTCTTGGCCCACAAAATTTGCAAAGGGTGCCTCGATGACCACCCGAGCATCTCTTATGTGGAAACCTCTGGATATCTTTGTCACTTGATTCAACAAATTTGATGCAAGCCCGTAAGACAACATGAGAAGAGACCCTCCAGATATATTATCAACCACAATTTCATTCAATTATTCTAATTTTTGATAAAGTGTATGGAGAAGCATCTTTTCCGACACTTAATGTTTCGGTCATTGCATGATTTTATCATTGAATCTTTGCCGTACTTCATATTATGGCTTATCAATAAGTTGACAAAAATTTGTGATTTCTTCCCTTTGTAGTAGCATTATAGAATGAGGGAAATTGTAATGACCCTTGAGGTCATTTTTCATATTTTGACTTATTTTTGTTCATAGCACTTTCTTGTAGCTACCCCAAGTAATTTGTAACTTGCTGGGACTGATAGTTTGGTTACCAGATAGTTCGTTTGTTTTTTAGATCCAATTATTTGTTTTGAAGTCTTCGTTGGTTCCAAATGGACAGTGGGCAAAAACTACATCAAAAGAATCTCAGATGCAAATTTTGGACTACACCAACCGCTTTGGAATATCTATTTTGACCTAGTTAGACCTTTGGCCTAGGTCCCGATGCACCAAACCTTATTTTGACCTTTTGTTTTGAAAGTTGAAAAATTGGAATTTTAGGGTGTGGGACCCACATTTGATCAAAAGAACGACGGATGGTTAATCCCACTTCGCAATTGCATCTGATATATTGAATCTAGTATGGTTAAATAGTTCATTTCCATAAATCAGAGTTCGAATAAATCCCGAGACCTTTGCAGAATCTTGGAAATTTTCCAAGGTTTAAGTTGGTATTTGGTACCGAAAAGGATACTGTGATCACACATGGGATTATTATGATTGCAGTATCGTCTTATGGGGCTATAAATAGGCCCCTTAGGTCTCGAAAATGTCCATTTTCACCCATTCTCTTGAGAGCAAAAGCCTTAATGAGTATGATAACTCAAAATTGAGTCTTGCGGGTTACTTAGGAGCTTTATTAACATCTATTATTGCTAATATAATTGAATTTAAGGTAAGATTTCCTCCTTTCTTAGTGAAGTTCTTAGTTCTTGACCGAAAATTCCAAATAGCTTAAGGGTTTGATTTTAGCCCCAAATTAGCTTGGTTTTCACTCATTTCTTGGGGGTTATGATTCCTTGATCATATATGAACGTTGGGTTGACCTCAAAAATATGATATCCATATGTGGGACCTACTTGGGGGTTTTGGTGGCCTTTTTGGACTTAAAGCATGGTGGTGCAATAAATGTATCGTTATTCTCATATTGATGAGTAGACTATAATTTTGATAGTGTGATCGAATTTTGGGATTGGGAAATAAAGAAGAGATTTTTGTGAACAATTCAAGGATTAGTGGTTCGGCTTAAGGTAGGCTTTGGTTTAATCTTTGTCGTAAGATAATGTGTGTTATATATTGAGTATGAATGTGAATATTAAGTCTGATTATGGGTAAATTGACTTTGACACGACCCGAACCAAGGCCTATTTGTGTCAGGTATCTCAAGTCCAACAAGGACCAGAGACCACCCTAATACCCAAACTATCAACCACCATACCCCATGTCGGTTGTATTTTGAACATATAACAATTTAAAACAACATGAACTCAAATATATTTTTATAAGAGTATAACAAACCAACAACCAAACCATCCAAAGTTAGAAGTAGTCCAACAAAGCCTCCATCAAACAAAACATCAATAAAATATTGGGACATGCCCCCGACTAAAGCCAAAAAAGTTGTATCCAATATTCTGTAACTCAAAAGAAAACATAATCCTGAAATGGATCCTTCCAAAGCATGGAAGCTCACCACTTCAAGTTGACTCTGGAACAATCCTTAATCACTAAGAAAGAGAAGTAGAAGTATGGACAAATCCTGCATCACGTGGGGATACAACATACATAGATGGCTAGTGGTCTAAGCGCTAGCATGTAACTCAGGGATAGGGGATAACGTAATGGCATGATAATATTTCAAATCATTAAAAATTCCATGCACATTATCAAATACATACACTTATCTATATATATATATTATATGTCAAGATAGGGAACAAGGCTTAACATACATTTTAACACCTTAGTCAAGATAATATAGCTCAATCGTCATATTAACAGTACACACGGGCTATATGGGCCCCAGTTCTTACCCCAATATGTGAAGCCGCACGAATGGGAGAATAGTCTCATAAATATACATGGGGAACTCGAACCCTCCAATAATATACCAAGGTGAGTTAAACACCCGATCATAAGTATGTGATAGGAGACTTAAATCCTCCAATCATAATAGTAAGATAAGGTAGACAAGAACTACCTTGTCTAAGCAAGGGGACTCAATCTCTCAAGCCATAGCGACCCTCGCACTGGCTAGCATAGTACCCAATATTGTTCACTTGAACCTCAACTTTCATGACGCAACTACACAACCCTTTTTTAAAGCCCAATTAGAATATTTATCACACATTTCTATTTATTGAACGATGTTTCATATTAAGGCATACATTGTTAGTATCATCATAACAACTACACTTGCAAGGTAATAACATCATGCCAAAACAATTCCCCTAACTTGGGGAGAACAACTCTCTTTGTTCATTAATCATACCATGGTGTTTCAAATATCTCTTTATATCGGGAAATAATTCAAGACAAATTCAATTTCACTAATTCCCTTATTTCTCATAACATAAAACCAATTTCACATCATGAGGTTGGGGTCATAACAACTTCAAAATTACGAGTTCATAAAATTTATGATTCCCTAGTTTTATCCACCATAACCAAGAACCCATAAGTTTAAAACGATAATTAAAACATAAGTAATTCATCATAAAACCATGGGAAAACATTTAATTTACCGTTCATGTTAAAAACCCCCCAATCAAGTCAAAACCCTTACTTTCAACCATATTAGCAACCATGTATTTTCATTATACAGAGATATTAAGTTTAAGGGTAGAGTCACATGCTTGAATTACATGGTTTCACAGAGAGAAATTTACCCTTAAGCCCTTAGATGACCAAATTAGTGAAACCTTTTCCTGACTTGCTTGAGGGGATTTAGAGAGAGTGAAGAGAGTGTTTAGTCCATTAAAGTGTGGAATGAATTCCCTAAAAGTATTTTATGTAAAAGAAGTCAAAAGGGTTTTAAGTATGAAATGTCTAAAGTATCTTCAACTTAGAAGCTGAAAAGAGTCGCCTTTTGTTATGAGTCAACCCTTGACTCGTAGCCACTTTTTAAAACTTGTCAAAAGTTATAACCAAGGAAGTACAACCAAGGCACTCTACACTATTATCCTTACGAATCAACCAACCAACCCATAATGAGACCCTACAAGTTGTAGTCAACACAGAACCCAAATTGGGGTACACACTAGACACCCTACAACTATACCTTGCGACTAATAGCGTATCCTTACGGATGTTAGTGATTCACTCATAATCAGAGATAAATCAAGCCAGGGACATACTGATTTGGTTACAACTTATCCCAATGACTCGTCAGAATACCCTATGACTCGTAGGGTCCAGTCATAACCAGGGCAATGATCCCAAAGCTCAAGGATTTTGTAAAGGGCTAAAAATTTGGGGTGTTTCAGACTAAATCTTAGTTATTAAAGTTTAGGGATCGAATTAGGGTTTTGACCCATAAGTTAAAATGCTTATTAAACTTTTAGAATTCTGTTGCCTTCTCCCTAGATTGAACTTATTTATAGAATGGATATGATATAATGCTAGGTTCGGGATGTGGTTCTAACATTGATAGCATGATTAGTATATTTAACCTTATTTGGGCTATTGTGGCGATCTTGAAATCGTAATTTAGGTGGGGTTGACTTAAATGCCCATGTTTCTAGATAAAGATACTATCTTAGGATTTGTTATGGCTTACTTGACATCGAGAAGTTGAATTAGATACCTTATCCTAGTTTAGGGTATAAATTTACTAAATATGGTATTCAAGGAATCGAGTGGGTTCTTCCTACCCACCTTACGCTAAGACTTTCGTTAGACCTTGTGAACTTATTAGTAGATATTAGGTATAGTTGAAACTAGTAAGTATTAGTGTAAGGTTATACTGCGACATGGTGAGTCAACATGTTTTTTTCTCCGGATAATCATTAATAGCTTATGGCTATGATATTCCTTGTAGATTTGATATTGGGCCTGTAGAGATGATATTTCATCTTAGAAGAGATGCTAGGCCTTTAGAGATGCTATTCCTTTAAAAAGTGATATTGTACCTTTAGAGATGTTATTCCTCTTGGAACTGATATTGGGCCTTTAAAGATGATATTTAAGTGATATTAGGCCTTTAGAGATAGTATTTCCTCTTTGAAGTGATTTTGGGCCTTTAGAGATATTATTTTGTCTTTGAAGTTATCTTGGGCCTTTAGAGATGTTATTTTGTCTTTGAAGTTATATTGGGACTTTACAAATGTTATTTCTCTTAGAAGTGATATTGGGCTTTTATAGATGTTATTTCCCCTTACAAGTGATATTAGGCCTTTAGAGATGTTATTCCTCTTAGAAGTGATATTGGGCCTTACTCAATGTATGCAAAACTAGAGAATTTCACCTAAATTGAGTAAGCTAATTCATTCTCATGACAGGTATGAGAAATGAAGTATATTCTGCCTAAGATAGGGAAACAAGTAAAGCTTTTCCATTGTAAGATTCTTTATTGCCTAAATAGTCCAACTAACCCAAGTCTTGCATTTCATCAATCCAACACTTAAAACCCATCCATCATAAGAATATATAAAAAATATACTATGATATAGTTCACTAGCTGATTTATGAGTCATGATGGCATCTACTAAATCCCTCCTATAGGTAAGTTGATATCATAACGTGGAGATAATGCAATCGGTTAATTTCGTAAGGAATACCCAACATAGCGCAAATTAAACAAAGATAAGTTATAAATACACAGAGTGTTCTAAATAGACGAATAATCAAACATATACTAATCCCAAAACCTAGTAGAGCCAGTACAAAAGCATCTAATACTATTAATACAATTCAATGTCTGGAATAGTCAATAAATCTATCTCGAATATGAATGACTGTATAAAAAAGATAGAAAGATACAAGGTGACTCAAACTCCAAGAGCTCACCCTATCTCTAGAAATCAATCACTATATGAACAACGATCAACAGTGACAGCTCATACTCGGATTTATATTAAAAAGGTGCAGAAATATAGTATGAGCACCAAAACAAAGGGTACTCAGTAGACATCATCGGCTAGCCAAGCTAAATCATGATATAAGATTGATAAAATACAAAATAATCATGACAAAGTCACTGTAAATAATCAAACCTAAAACATCTGTATCATCATTGTATCTAATAAGTAATAAAAGTGGAATAACAGTATAACATAAGGCATCAACACAAGCCAGTATTGTTGTACATATCAAGTAATCAATATTATAATAACAATATAACATAAGGCTTCAACACATGACAATATCGCTGTACATAAGAATGAGACAATTTGGAATAATAATGCATCACAAAACATCAACACAAGCAATCAAAAGTACAAAGTTCGCTCTCATACACCAACTGGTGGTGCATAAATTAAAGAACTTATCTTAGCATCCCATAACATTGGAGAGTATATCTAAGAGAAATGCAACGAAATCTAATCAACAATATATCCCAACTTCATCATTATTCAATTGTAAATCCACAATTACCATCAATCGGTCATTGATTAACATTCCATAATTATCATCAACATTCCTAATTGAACAACATGTTTCAATATATTATTAAACATTGAAATATAATTAATTAGACAACTATATCATTGATACACACTAATATCTCTTTATTAGCTAGCCAACACTTATTAACTAATCCAATTACTCACTAGTCATCATATAACCTCTAATTGTTATTTCTCAACTATTCATCACAAAATCACTATCATGGGTCAACACCTAGTCATTATTCACCAACGATCAAATATCTAGCATCTAGCCAAAATTCATTATAACCTCATAATTACCAATTAGTCAATAATTATTTCTAGCAATTACAAGCTCACTAATCACTATTTATACAATACCCGTTAATCATCCATTAATCACTATTCATTTGATTAACTAAAAAATGCTTAATAATCTAGCATCACTAATCCACAAATCCTCATTTGGCAATTAGTCATGATCATTGACTAAATCATTATTATCAACTAATCATCGCTGCTACAACTCTTCTTTTGCGCTAAACATCATTATAGATTTATCATCATTATTACTAGATGTCAATACTATTGATCCTCATTATTGCTAGGGTTCAACTATCCATAAATCATTATGAACAACTTAAACAATATCCACCACTCACCATCTTTTCAACCTAAATAAACAACTATACTGCTTTATACCTTTATTACTAGAAGACAACAACTAGCATCTCTAGCATCAACATTATATCCCATTACGCATGAGCAAGCCTTATGAGCGATAAAGTATAAGACAAGCCCCATGTGGGGTAAAGTAAAAGACAAGCCCCACAAGGGCTAAAATAAAAAACAAGACTCACAAGGGATAAAGTAAATAAACATAAAAGGTGAAACAAGAAGAGCATACCTTTATAATTCCTCGTTAATTATCAATGTCACATTATCATTAAGTATATATATAACATGAATATTGTATACTATTATTGAGTTTTCCCCAGAACTTATATCTTCAACACCAACATCTTTCTCTATCACATACCAGAGAGATGGGTATATAGATATGTATAATAAATGGAAAAATGATTAGACCAATTAATCATAAAATGAGGTATCATAAGTCCAAGAATAATCTATAAAATAACTTCACATATAGTGAATAAGTATGCCTTCTAGCACCATTAACCTTATCATTTCCAATAGCGATAATAAGGAAGATTTTTAATATGATTATTATACTTGTTAAGCATGGTCATAGAATAAGAAATAGTATGTCAACTGCTTGACTACTAACCTAAGCTTTGGCTTTATTAATAACATAGACAAATGGTTTAATCCAGAGTGAAATCAATGGCTTGACATTTGCATATCCAATAGTTTAGCCAATCAGACTTTGAGTATAACCATAAGTGACATCACAATGGCCCATTAGAGCACTCTAACAAGAAATACCAACAAGTACCAAGATTCTTCAATATTACCTCATAAGGGCACTCTAGGCATCTACTAAACATAAACGAGTTTAAAAGATCTAATCTTCCATCTTGTCTTAAGGTGGGTAAATAGCCTACTTATAAATCCTCAAAATACATTCTAAGTCAATTTCTACCCCAGACTAGGCTATGGTATCTAAATCAACTCTTAGATGCATAGTAAGCCATATTAAGACTTAAGGTAGCTATTCTACTCAAGCAACTTTCACTAAGTCTTATGAAACTAAGGCAACCCTCATTAGCATAAGAATCTAAGCCAACTTACTCAATGTATTAGAAACAATAGCATTTTACCTAAATTGAGTAGGCTAAGGCATTCTCATGTGAGTCATGAGCAATGAAGTCTATTACACCTAAGATATATGAAAACAAGTCAAGCTTTCAAATTCTAAGATTCATTATAGCCTAAATGGTCCAACTAACCCAAGTCTTGCATTTTATCTACCAGACACCTAAAATTCATTTAAATTTAACAATATATCACAAATATACTATGACATATCTCAATCTAACAAGGAATAAACCTACCCTACCTTGATGCCAAAAAAGCACAACAATCCACTAAACCTTTGCTTTTCCTTTTCGAGAAGCCTTTTCAAGATGTAAGCTATCAAAATCACAATCTAGTCATCAATACAAGCTTAGTAATACCCATATTGCATATTAAGCTTATGGTTCAAAAATCATGCCAAAAACCCCATATGGGTCCTGCTTACAACAATCACATTTTTAGACCAACCCAATAATTTATCAAGCTCATGGAATCAAAATCCTATATAATGGGCGAAAACCAAGAAAAATTTAGGCTAAAACCAAGCCCTAAGTGATTTGGGCTTTGGTAAAAAATTCAAGAAATTCAATTTTGAAATTGAATGATTATTTGCTTAAATCTGAAGATATTCATGAAAATCTATGTTAATAAACCTCCTAAGTCACCCCCAAGACTCACTTTCAAGTTAGCAAATTCTTTTAGGGTTTTCTAGGTCTCAAGAATGAGTTAAAAATGACCAAAACAAGAGCTAAATGGTCCTTTTATACCCATACCAGGTAGTCAAATATGGCTATTGTAGTCCATAGATTGGAATCACAACTGGACGATCACAATAGCCTTACTGTGATTACAATAGGGCAATCGTGATGGATATTGTGCGATCACACAAGCATCAACACCAACAAACATGGAAAATTTTCCAAATTTCCAACAATGCGTCAGGATTTATTCGAAAGTTGATATATGGAAATAATATTTTTAACCCTACTAAATTCGATGTTACGAATACAATGGCCAAGTTAGGTTTTCTATCTGAGGTCTTTTATACAAAATATGGATCCCACACCTAATTTCCTAATTTTCCAACTTTTTGACCAATTGGTCAAAATGAGCTTGGGTTCCTTAGGACCAAAACAAAAGGTCTACCTAGCCTAAAATCAATATTCTTGAGTTGCTGGAAAAGTTCAAATTTACATACGAGATTGTTTTACTAAAGTTTTTGCCCAATTTCTATTTGGAACCAGTAAAGACTTCGAAATAGAAAATTGATCCTAAAAACCAAACAAACTACTGGTAACTGAACTATTATCTTCAAAAAGTCATAAATGACCTGGGAAAGCTATGAAAAACCTCTAACAAAAAAAATAAGTAGAAATATGGAAAATAACCTAAAGGTCCTTACAATGTACACTGCTAAAGGAACTTTCATCCTTGAAAGTTAAGAGTTAGGATATACCTGAAGTCTTAAAAAGGCGAGGATACTAAGTCTACATCTCTCTCTCGATATCCCAAGTGGCCACCTCAACAGGAAACTTAACTACTAGAATATCTCTAGTGCGCAACCACCTCATATCACTGGCCAAAATGAGCATTGTCATTAAAAAGGTCAAACACTCATTCAACTGGACTAAGTCTAATCAAAGACCATGAGAAGGATCAAAAATAAATTACCGCAACATGGAGACATGGATACCTAGATGAACAATGGAAAAATCTTGGGGTAAAGCTAACTCATAGGCTGTCTGACCAACTAGGAAAATAATTTCAAAAGGTCCAACATATCTTAGACTGAGGAACACACAATCACAAACTCCAAATCTCAAGGTATGATTCCTACAATCTGCAGAGGCCTACTTCCTACTCAAAGCCACTCTCAACCTATCCTTAATCACCCTGAAACTATTCAATGACTACTAAAGAATATGTGTACCTCGGGGCCTTACCTCAAAAGTATCAAACCATTAAACTAAAGAACGACATCTCGTACAATACAAAGCCTCTAAAGGTTCAATCTTAATACTCAAATGATAATGATTATTATAAACAAACTCTACAATGGCCAAGTGTTTCCCTCACTAGCGTCCATAATCCATAACAAAGGCTCGGAGCATATGTTCAAGAACTTGAATAGTCCGCTCTTATTGACCATTGATCTGCTGATGAAAATTTGTACAATGATCTACCTGATGACTAAATCCTCCTGAAAGGCTTTCTAAAACCTCAAAGTAAACATAGAACCATGGTCTGAAATGACCGAAATAGGTGTGCCATGCAAATAATTTATCTCCTAAACATAGATGTAGGTTAATCTCTTAGCGCAGAAGGACATCTTAATCATAATAGAATGTGTTGACTTAGTCAAACAATCTACAATAGCTCAAATACCATCTAAACAATAGGATAAATGAGGCAACCCACTAATAAAATCTATGGTAATTTAATCCCATTTCTACTCGAGAATGGGTCACCTCTGAGTCAAACCATCTAGTCACTGATGCTCAGCCTTTTTCTGCTAACAACAAAGGCAACAAGCTATAAAGTTAACTATATAACTTTTCATGCCACTCCACCAATAGTGATACCTCAAATCTCTAGACATCTTAGTTGGACCTAGGTGAATAAAATATCTAGAGATATGAGCCTCATACTGATTGAACTGAATCAAGTCATTAATCTAAGAAATGAAAATATGACCATCAAACCTCAAAATAACCTAATAATTAATGGTGTGCCTCTTAGACTATCCACTTAACACCTAATTATAAAGGAAGCAAATCTTATCATCCTTAAACTAAAAATCACGAATTTGCTCAAATAGTGAGGACATCGCCTCCATACTATCTAAAATATTAAGGTAAATAATCAGGTTGGCTAAGGACTGAATGTCACATGCCAACAACCTCTAAGAAATTGAAATACAAGACAAACTATCCAAACTTACTGCCTTGTAACTTAAGGCATCTATAAATATATTTACCTTGCCTAGATAATACAATATGGAAATATCATACTACTTGAGAAAATCCATCCATATAATTTGGAGAGAATTAATATCTCTTTAAGTTATAAGATTCTTAAGACTGCGATGTTCAGTGAAAATCTCACAATGTACCCCATTCTGATAATACTTTCATATCTTAAGCGCGAAACCTACCACCGCCAACTATAAATCATTAGTAGGGTAGTTTTGATCATACACCTTATCTATCAAAAATCAAAAGAAATGACATGACCCTACTGCATTAATGGAAAATTAAGACCAATAACAAAAGCATCAGAAAACACAGTAAATCCCTCACCCCAATAGAAAGAGCTAACACAGGTGCTAAAGTGAGAAAATCCTTGAGTTTCCTAAAGTTTGTCTCACACTCCTCATTCCACTAAAGAGAAACCTACTTTTGAGTTAATCTGGTCATAAAGGCTGAAATAATAGCAAAACCCTGGATGAAGCATCCATAATAACCAACAAAATCAATAAAGCTATGAACCTCAGTCGGAGATGTGGGTTTAGTATAATCACAAATCACCTTAATGTTTGTTGTATCTACCATAATAATTTTTTGAGACACCACATGACTATGGAATGTCACTAGTTGAAGCCTAAACTCACACTTAGAGGCCCAAGGCCATGTTATGATATAAGTTTACCATCCGAGAAGTGTTTATCCCTATAAAGGACGTTATTATAGTTTATTGATATATTAATTCTTGTGGCTTTGTTATTCGAATACTTGTGATGGCATGCATAGATTTAGTACATTCATTATCATTGCATCAATGATTGATAGGATTCTAATTAGATTATGATCTTATTATTGTTGTCACTAAATGAGGTCTAAAACTCAATTTCTATCTTAAAATAGATTTCATTATAATAATTACCTATCCTAATGAATAAATTATATGTAAAAAAGATTAATAGTGATGCTTAAAATATGTGACTGAGATAGCCTCTAATCGATGTTTTGATACTACTAATTACTCCAGTCATGAGAGATTCTGTCCTTTTCTAAACTTTATAATGATTTAGTCCTGAAGTCCACTCCAAACAACAAACTTATTAACTCACACCTTTTAGACATGGTTTAAGTCCATACACCTACTATATAACTATGTACATATCTTTTCGGTATGACATGAAGGAAGATATTATACTGATGATATAAGATCTTGGTAAAATGGATGATGTTATAGTATTTATGTAATACATATATGATTATTCATAATGTGAAATTGATGATTAATGATGAATTATGAAAATATAGTCTATCGTTCTTCTATTTTTATGTTTATTAACTATTACCCCTCGTGGGGCTTGCCCTTTACTTTAGCACTCATGGGGGTTACTCTTTACTTTATCCCTCAAAGGGATCTGCTCTCTATTATTGATATTGATTTGGATATTATGATGATACCAAGAAAATATAGAGGATATTATGGTGATATAATGATAGTCAGTAAGCTAGAGGATATTATAATGATGTGATGATACTTGCAAGGCTAGAGGAAATTATGATCTGATGATATTTGGTATGGCCAGAGGATATTAAGATGATGTGATACTACCCGACAAGTTTAGAGGATATTGTGATGATGATATTGATACTTGGAAATATTGAAAGATGATTATATTAGTATGCCTATATGTACATTTATCAATTCTAGTTTTTTTAAACCTATGTATGGCGATTATATACATACTTTACAAGGTCAGAGAATGATTTTAATGATGATGGTTAACATGATGATATTATGATACTTGGATTAGTTATGGTATTAAGGATCCTATTGTATTTATTCTTGTATATGCATTGCCTATCACCAGTATGTGCCTATATATATCAGTTCATATAAGGGGTTACATATGTATAGGTAATGACTTTGCATTATGGTATGTTTTATATTGATTAAACTATCCAAGCTTGGGGCAGTGGATGCATATGTTAGGATCACCTAGGTATTTCATTATCTGGATTAGCTTGTAACTTGTGTTGTTATTGATATTGTTTAAATTATATATTATCATTGCTATGTTCATTGTTCTGGCTTGTTTATGATAAATTAGTTATTTATTTTGTATCGTGACTTGAGGTATAATTCTGACCTCTTTTATCTTATGATTATATTACTTATGCATGACCGACTGATGATTTGTTATATGGATTAGAACCCAAAGTATACTAGCACTAGTTCCTTTTATGATTATTATATATATATATATGTATATATATGCATGCCTAGATATTTGTAGCTATGGTGTTACTGTATATCATTTTCTTTTATTTATTTAGGTTATATATTTATTACTTGTCCGTGTATACTTATATATATATATATATCATCCTTCTGCCATTACTTTGTTTATTTTTAAGTGATATATGGTATAGTATTGAGATTCCTAAGTATCGATGGAATAGGGAAATGCGTTCTTACTATTTCCTTAGCCTTAATATGTTAGTCTCTCAGACATAAATAACATAATTTATATTTATTATCTCATTGGTTGTCTTATGTGGATGTTGGATATTTAGGTGTAGTTTATATTATTGTTTATATGATACATGTACTCATACTGCACTTCTATTTCCTGTAAATTATAGTACGAGTTATTGCCACTGATATGTACATCTTGTAAAGAAGCCATGGTTCGTAGACTTCAAGTGAGTTCCTAATGTTTGTATTATTACTTATCTCTTTATAATATATTAAAGGATCTCGATGTTATATCTAGAGATAAGTTGCATTAGTGTATTTATTTCTACTTTATTTGAAATCTTGTTATTTAGAATCACTTGTACTGATGCCATTAGGTTTTAGAATATTTAATGTATTTAATTTGTTATTACATCTTTTCTAAATTCTTTATTTATTTTTTTAGGTAGTCCATTACTAGCCATTTCAGACTGTATATTTGTCTTACCTAATTGTGGGTTGTAGGTCCATCATGACCAAAAAAATTAAGTCATGACAAATTTTTATCCAACCTACGCTTCACTAGTTCATTAGTACAAGAGCTAAGTGTTTAGTAGTGTCCTGTGGATTGGTGCAGAGACGCTTGTAACCTATTTTTGAGAGGCAAATATGACATTCATAGAAATTTTATTCCTTTACACCCTGTCATGTGTCTGACTTGAAATGAAGCTCAACAACATTCTTTGACTCTATTATATCCGTAATGGATGATGAAAGGTGGTCGATAGATATTGATAAGACTTTGACAGATGCTTTAGAGCTTCTGTACAATATTAGACTTGAGAGTTAGAGATGTATATTTAATATTATCAACGTCATCTATAGGATTCGAGGCCAGCTTAAGTTCCAGTAAAGCTCATTACTACTTCAGCCCTTGGAGGATCAATATTGAGGGTCCCGAGTATACTACAGTTCCCTCACAACTATGGATGACATTCAACTCATTAAGCTATTCTCAGATTGGAGTTTTATCTACTGGTCTTCATTAGGGTTCTTTACTAGTTTTTGAGTACGAGATTGGATTTCTCGAGTAGGCAAGGCATTTTTCTATGCTATATCCATCTAAGTAGGTCACTGTGTATGAAGTTATTAGTGGACTAACATTGTCACTCTATTTGGTATCAGAGAACCTGATAGTAGTTAGGCCTTTCTCTCATAAGATTATTGATTATATAAGGTCCATTGAGAGGGTATATATTAGGACTTATGGAGGTAGATAAAAGAGGCTATGACCTTGGTATTATGTTGTACATATTTCATCCAACAGTGAGGATCCTTCAGGTAGATGTCAACTTCATTTGTAGTGTATCATCTCTATGTAGGTAGTATTCAAAATAATGAGTAGTTCTTAGAGTTTTCACAATGATTGTTGTAGGTAGAGCTTCTATCATAACTGCAAAGTATTGGTATAGGTCTTCAGGCCATTATAGCAATTCTAGATTAGGATGGGTAGCATTTCTAAGTATTCTAGGATCTTGTTTTACATATGTTATGATGGGACAATAGTTCAAGATTACCCCAAATATGAGTTAGTTGATCAAATAGAGTTAGCCTGTATTCCTACCCAACCTAGAGTTCTTGAGGAAAGCAATGATTGTGGGAAGGATGATCATTGGTAATTGAGAGTGTTCTCTCCATTGGTTGGCCAACCATTTGGTCTCAATTTATGTTCTCACCAAGTCAGTGCTTTTGGAGTTTGCTACGACTGCAGAGAGATCAACTATTGGTCTAGTGAGTGTCCTTGATATGGGATTACTATTCTTTCAGCTTATTTAGATCAACCCCATGGTGTGTGGAACCTTCAGTTTTAAATAGTGCACTTGGAGCCTCAGTTGATGATTCAATCAGTCAGTCTGAGTTTCGACCCATTTAGATTTACTCTTTCTTATATGTATTTGGTATGTGATTGGAAATTTTACCATGATTGATGTGCTTTTGTTTTACCATTCATTATGTGTATTAAGGTCTTCATACCCATTAATGATTATTTGCCTTGATAAGTTCATATTGTTTATTTTGTGCCTTGTTATTAAATTCACAATTTTATGACTAATCCATGACTTATTTCTTTTAGTATTATATGAAGTATATTTATATTTATATTTTCTCCCTATAGGTGTAGCTTTTGTGTTTTGAGTCCTATTTATCTTGGCATATTTGCTCTATTGTGTCCCTTGAGTAGTACATGATATTGATGTTCATTTTGGTACTGCCTATTTGTTATATTAATATTATAATGTTGTTTTGATTACTATCACTGCTTGAGGTTATTTATATTACTTGATATTATTACTTGATGTAATTGATCCTTACTGGATAGCTGCATATACTAGTGATATCAAGTTAGAATTCCATTAATCAACTTTAGTTATTCAGTGGCTTGAGAAGATTTATCCTAATTTGATGATTTCTTTCATAAGGCAAAGTGAGGTTGATTGTTTTCCATCTTTATTAGTTATGTTAGATTAATTTGAGAATATGTTATGATATCATAGGTTAGTTCACATTCTGTGGTTCAGTATGGTTCTATGTTGGCAATTTAACTATATTGCTCGATCTTAATTAGGAGATTCATGGACTTGCCTCATGAGTTGTGAAGATAATTTCTTTGGCTATTCTTTTCTATATCGCACATTTTTTAGCTTGACCAGTTTAAGTGATTTCTTCACTTGCAGCTATTTCATTGCCTGATAGTAAGTTTGATTTTGACATAGAGTTATCTTGAGTTTATCTCTTAGATTTGTTGGATTCATTCTCTTGTAATGGTTTTCCATGTTATTGGTATGGGCATTGAAAGCTCAGTTCTTACCGTGATTTGATTCTTACCTTCTGTAGATAGAGGTAGGTGGACTTTTTGGTGATCTCTTCTTAAGTTGGTGAATTAGAAATTCTATATCAAGAGTTGTTTGACTTCCTGGTGGTGGTCTTTGACATTGACCCTGATTTCAAGATTGGCATTTTCCTTCTTTGATAATATGACTCATGGATGGATTGAGTAATGATTGCCCTATTTGTATGGATTTAGAAAATCCCTATTTAAGAGTTTGTTCACCCTAACGAAGCTTGGTGGAGTATTTCTCCTTGATGATATCAGCCTATAGCTATTCTTTGCTGAAACGGTGTGTAGGATTTGTTAGTTTCTAGCTTGAGTTCCATTTCACTAATTTGCTAGAGATTTTTCCATTACTAGTTTGATTTGTGGCCTTTATAAGTTATTTAGTATGCCTTGATAGTTCATGCCCTCCAGTGGATATGAAGTGGATCTCCTGAGTTTACAATTGGTGATTTATCCTCAGTGGATTAAGAATTTTTAATAATATACTCATTGGGAGTAGTATGATTGGGTTGGATTCTACTTGTTTTATTCTCAGTTGATAGCACATCCTGGAGTGGATCGTAATGCCTTGATCTTTTAGGTTGCAGGCTACATTGACTGTCATCTTTGTTATCTCTATTTGTGTTCCCAAATGACACTTTATGAGCTGATTCTCAGGTTTATCATATGGGCTATTAGTGGATCATCTTCAGTTCTTCGAGTCCTTTGTGATGAGATTGTGTGGACAGGAATCAAGTGGTTTTTCTCCTATTTAGGAGTAAGTGACAAGTATGGATTGGTAATATAAGGTTATATATGAATTTAGAGTTAGTAATTTGACTCATGTTTTTTGTTGGTTTTAATTGGAATGAGCCTTTGGTTGATTTGTGTGGGTATCGATATAGTATAAGTGTGTTGTTTTTCAGATTCGCATGCATTATCCTTTTTTGGTTTAGTTGGAGGTAAGTTGGTGATTAAAGTTGAGTGTTGGCTACTAGGAAGTGGAGTGAGCAACTAGTTAGAGAAGGGACACCTGTGGCAAAATCCTTCGAAAGTGTTTTCTCTTTTTTGAGGTTATCTGGGTAAGTCATTCTTCACGCATGCAGGCCTAGTATCTCCTTCTTTCAAGCTTTTAAGGTTTTTTCCCATCCTTTGAATTTTGGGGATGAATGTCCTTTTAGTTGTGGATATTGCAAATTCCCCTTTAGGTTATTTTTAATATTTTTGCTTATTTTCACTGTTAGGGCTTTCTCATAGCTGCTCTAAGTCTTTTATGACTTGTTGGTACTGACAGTTTGGTTACCGGGCAATTTGTTTGGTTTTTAGAGTCATTCCCTATTTTGAAGTCTTTGCTGGATCCCAATGGCCATTCGGTTAAAACTTCAGTAAGACGATCTTAGATGCAAATTCTGACTATGCCAATAGCGTCAAAACATCAATTATAGGCTAGGTAGTCCATTGGTTTGGGTCCAGATTCACCCGGGATCATTTTGACCTAATGGTCAAAATGTTGAAATATTGATAAATTTGGGTGTGGGACCCACTTTTGATCAAATTGACCCCGAATAGAAAATTTGACTTCACCATTGTGTCTGTAATGCTGAATTTAGTATGTTACATAGTTCATTTGCATAAATCAGAGTCCTGATGAATCTCGATACCTTAGCGAAAACTTGAATTTTTCTCAAGTTTCAACCGATATCTGATGCCGGAGAGGATAGTGCAACAATTACACATGGGATGATTGTGATTGTAATAGGTACTCATGGGATTAAATAGTATGATTTCAACCCTTGGGTGTGATGGAAAAACTTGGGTACCTGATGGGGCTTTAAATAGGCCGCTTTGGTTATGAAAATGTCCATTTTCACCAATTCTGTTAAGAGCAAAAGCCTTAATGAGTGTGATAACTAAAAATTGAGTTTGGTGGGTGAATTGAGAGCTTGATTAACATCTACTATCATGAATATCTTTTGATTTAAGGTAAGATTTCATCTCTTTCTTTGTGAAATTCTTGGTTCTTGACCCAAAACCCCAAATAGCATGATGGTTTGATTTTAGCCCCCATATTAGCAGTTTTTCCACCTATTTCTTGAAAGTTATGATTCCTTGATCATGTATGAACATTGGGTAGACCTTAAAAATGTGATTTCCATAAGTAGGATCTAGTTGGAGTTTCTAGTGTCATTTTTGGATATGGAGTACAATAGTGCAATGTGGTATCATTATTCTCGTATTGATGAGTACACAATGATTTTGATAATGTGATGGCATTTTGGGATTGGGAGTTAAAGACTAGATTTTGGTGAACGATCTAAGGATTTGCTGTTCGGCTTTAAGGTATACTTAGTCTACTCTTCTCTGTAAGATGATACATGTTATATATTGCGTGTGAATGTGGATGTTAAGTTTTATTATGGGTAGAATGACTTAGTCTCGATAATTGAAGTTTAGGGATTAGATGAGGGTTTTGACCTGTAAGTTTAAATGCTTATTGCACTTTTTGAATCCTATTGCCTTTTGCCAAGATTGAACTGATTCATAGAATGAATATGTTATGATGCTAGGTTTGGGATGTGGTTTTAGCGTTGAAAGAAGGGTTAGTATATTTAACCTTATTTTGGATATTGTGGTTATTCCATGCCTATGTTTCTAGACGAAGTTCCTATCTTAGGATTGGATTTGACTTACTTGACATGAAGAAGTTGAACTAGATACCTCAGCCTAGTTTGGGGTATAAAGTGCCTAAATATGGTATCCAAGGATTAGATAGGGTTAGTCCAGCCTACCTTAGGTTAAGACTTTTGTTATTCCTTGTGGACTTATCAGCGGGTTAGGCATAGTTAATAATATTAAGCCGTAGTATAATGTTACTTTTTGACTTGGTGAGTCTTGATGTATTTTTCCCTGGATAATGATTAATGGCGTATAGCCATGATATTCCTCCAAGATTTTATATTGGGTCTTTATATATATTATTTCCTCTTAGAAGTAATATTGGGCCTTTAGAGATTTTATTCGTCTAGAAAGTGATATTAGGCCTTTACATATGTTATTCCTCTTTGCAATATTATTGGGCCTTTAGAGATGATATTCTTTTTAGAAGTGATATTGGGCTTTCAGAGATGTTATTTCCTCTTAGAAGTGAGATTAGGACTGTAGAGATGCTATTCCTTGTAGAAGTGATATTGGCTCTTTAGAGATGTTATTTCCTCCTACAAGTGATATTGGGACTTTAGAGATCTTATTCCTTTTAGAAGTGACATTGGCCCCTTAGAAATGTTATTTCTCTTGTAAGTGATATTGGGCCTTTAGAGATGTTATTCAACTTAATGGAGATATTGGGCCTATAGAGATGATGTTCTCCTCATAGTTGTGACATTTGGCTTATAAAGGTTATATTCCTCATAGTCATGAGATGTGACTTATATATTTGAGATGCCTCCTATATGTTAGATTCTTATTAATAGTACGCCTCCAAGATGTGACATGGTTATTAATAGTGTGCCACCTAGATGTGAGATGCTTATGGATAGTATGCCTCCCAGATGTTAGATGCTTTTTGATATATTATGACTCCTTGATGTGAGACACTTATTATATATTTGACATAACCCAAATCAGGGTCTAGTCGTGTCGGGCATCTCAAGTCCAACCCAGACCAGACACTACCTCCAATACCCAACCATAACAGCACTAAACCTTATGTCGGATGAATTCCAAACATATAACAAGATAAAAAAAATATAATTCAAAGACATTAAATCAAGTCTAATTATAATCCAACAATCTCAACCAAATATAAAACCGGTGTCAACCTCAATGCCAATACAAATACCAAGGCTAACACCAATACCGATACCACCTGTGCCCATAATAATCCAACAAAGACTCTAACCAAAATCAAATAACACCCGATCAGGACATGACTCCGACCATTGCAAAAACCACAATATAAGAAGTAAAAAAAATAATGAAAAGAAGTCCATAGCATGAAATGGAGCATTCCGGGATTTGGAAGCTCACCCCTTTAGTCTGACTCAAAGTTGTCCTTAAATCTAAGTCACTAAGCAGGAGGAATAGTATGGACGGTTTCTACATCACGTGGGGATACAACACCCGAAGACAATTGGAGGAGTGAATACTAGCATGTACTCAGGAATGGGGTTAAAATAATTCCATCATCCAAACCAAGTCAAATCAGCATTTTCAATCACATGTGTATATGTGAATCGTGTCTGGATAGGGTACCAGATTTAGCATACATTTAAATCCTTAACCTGGGTTGAGTAGCTCTTCTGTCCAAAATCCCCCTATGGACTATATGAGCTTACCTCCCCCTACTAAAAGGGCCTCAGTGAGTCTTAGATTCACGAACTGGAGAAAAACCTAAAATGACTAGAACATCTCCCTAATATAAAGTGTGATATTATACACACGGTCACCAAGACAAAAACTCACATCAGCAAACATGAGTTCGCAGTATTTCCCCTCAGGACCACTAACTTCAACGGGTTTTCTAACACGATTCCATTTAAGCCCATATTAAAACCAATTACACATTCAAATCATTTACCAAGGAGTATTTTAATAAGTCATTAATCGTTAGTATCGTCATACCACAATTATAGCTTACAAGTCTATCCTTTTATGCCATACCAAAGAAATTAAACCAAGTTGACTCCAAATTTCCCAATTAAATCAATACCATGGCCACCAAGGTTTTTCCAAATCATTCTAAACCAACCAAACCAATTTAGGTTCCATTACCTTTTAGGCAATGCATAGGTTTCAAGAATAGTCAAACTATGTGACAAAATCATTCTCATTGGCATTTTAACAAACATGATGTGAGCACATATGTTTCAAAACCATAACCAAGTAATTTGGGAATCCAAAATACCCCAAAAATGTGTTTACTATTACCATGAATTCCATAATGTTAAAACCATATAAGAACATCAAAGAAACTACAATTAAAAAGTTAGAAACATTGTTAAACAATGAACATCCAAAATCCCCAACCATTATATCAAAACCATAACAATAACATAAAATCCATACGTTAGAACTCATGATTTTTGTTGAACTAACAATGAGGGAGGAGTAACATGCCTTAGAAACCAAGGAAGATAGAGTGAATCACTCTTGAAAGAACCTAATTGATTGTCTTGAAGAAATCCTAGCCTTTGCTTGAACCTAGAGTTTGAGAGAGATTTTAAGAGTATTGGATTGAAAATAATAGGTTAATGAAGTCCCTAAAGATGTTTTATGTCGTGGTATCAAAGTAGTTACAAGGGGAAATGTCCCTAAATTTGCATGACCCCTTGGTAGGTGTATTATCGAACTTGGAAAGTGAGGTTATTGAATAAAAGGATGAGGAGGTTGATTTCATAATGATTCTTGTCTTTTACAATAGAAACTCTTGTGATAACAACACTTTACTAACTATTGTTGAAGATGATCTATCACCTCGGATAATGGAAACCTCAAAATCTATGGTAAAAATGTTAATTCGTGCTATTAGGTGGCTCGTAGTGGATAAAAAAGGCATTTTCCCTAAAAGTTGTTCAAATAAAGCCAAAAATGGAGGTGGAATACTGTTAAGACATTGAATTAAGAATTTTGTAGTGGTGAATATGTTCTTTTCAACTATCGGTTGAAACATTTTGTAAGAAAGTTTAAAACAAAGTGGTTGGGCCTTTTCATGGTCTTGAATATCTATTAAAATAGAAAAATTAAATTAGAAGGACATGAGAAGAAGAAGTTCATGGTGAATGGACAAGGGTTGAGGCATTACCACGTGGGTGGATTTGGAGAGGCTATAGTTTAGTCCCTTCCATTTAAGGATCCAAAATAGTAACCATATGATGTTGTCCTATGATTATAAATAAGGTGAATCTTGGGAGGCAACCTAAGTTTTTTATTGATTTTTACATATGTTTTTGGTTGTAATTTTTTCTTGTTTTTGGTATTTGCAGGTGATATCATAATTTGAGATGTGTGAAGGAAGGTTAGGGGGTTAAAAACTATGCCCTGAGATAATATTTGATTTGAATTTTTTGTCAACATTGTTATTTACCTTCTTGGACCTATGCTAGACATGCTTGAGAAGTCCATCTAGAGCTGGAAGGGATGTTAAGGCAGCATATAATGCCTGGATTGTGTTTGACATTCTTGAGTGGTCCAAGCATAGACCAAGCACAACTGGAGTGCATGTGAAGCTAGCATATATGCCTTGTCCTTCTTGAGAAATCCAAGTGTATACCAGGCACAATTGGAGCACAGGTGAACCAGAAAATTACCGAGCAATCTATTCAAACTTGCATTGGGCCTGCTTGAGCAATCCAAGCACAGGTCCAGTGCCTATTGCATGCACATTGGTTTATTTTAAGCCACATCCATAGATTATACTTTTTTGACCTTCGTTATACAATTTTGAGAAGTCCATCCACAAGTCACATACCACTTCCATGCATATAGGCCATTGAGTGAGACAAAAAAATTATTACACTACAATGTAGTTTTTTTTATTATCATCGTACTCTTTAATTCCTTCAACTTTAATTCAAAATTTTCAACTTCTTATCTCAAGAATTCAACCCTAGATCACTACATTGGGTTTTTATTTCAATTTTCTTCTTCATTTTAATCAAGTTGAAGGCGTGATCTTTTATGATATTCACTTTAAATGCTCTTGAAAGTAGAATTGGTGCTTCATATCCCATAATGCTTTTTCATTTAACCATAATTTGTGTGAGATTAGTTCGATGATTTATGTTTATTGTAGTGAATATTACATAATGTGTGTCGTCTTTATACATGCTTAATTGATAATTATTGATCACTTAAACTAGTGCACACTATGTATTCAATTAAATACCCACTTGAAGGTTTATTTCTAAATGGAGTGGTGGATGATATAATTGGGTAAATTTGATTACCAATGTGTTTTTGGCGCTGAATTGGTGAATTGGGCTTGCTCACATGATGTTTTAGTGTATTTTCCAATGTTCTTATATTTCACACACACCATATGTTTGTAAAAATGTCAATGAGAAAAAGATGTCTTAATTATTACTAATCCATAATCTATTCATTCTGAAAGCATAAATATGCATCCAATAGCTCCTTAATGGTAGAAAACAAGTAGGTTTAGTGTAATACCCTGCATTTTCTTAGCGTAATCTAAGTCCCAATATGTGAGTATTTTTATATATAATTTTCAAAATACTTATTATTTTCAATTTAGAGCCTGGTATTGCGTAGGAAATTGAATTAGCTTTCCAATGATATAAAATTCGCCCAAAGCTGATAACCGGGTAAGAAGCGATTGCGATTTTAAGTTTCAATTATTAAACACCATTATTTTAACCCTTAGCGCATCGCGGAGCCAGCATAAATAACGATTGTCAATATCCAATGGAGCTCCATGAAACCACTACGTCACGCCATCAACTAATATCCCAATAGTCCTATTTTAGTGTCCTATCACGATATTGGCGCATCGCGCTAAGGGTGAATTTCAGAATCAAAAGGCCACCGTAATTCCTCCGTGTTGTGCCAATCCCTCAATTCCCAGTTGTCCGATTCCAGTGACACGATGCGATAGCACCGCATCATGCTAAGGGTAAAAATTGGGAATATTTTCAGTTTTGCAATTTTAAATTACAGAGGGCCGTTTGGTCTTTTTTGCATGTCCTCAAATCCGCCTAGACATAAGATTTAACCTTAAGAGTGCATTATTTGCTCACATTGTCATTATTCTCTAAAATTAAAATCAACTCTCTTCAAGAACAAGAAACCGTAGCTCTCAAGAATGAAAGCCAAATCTCAAGAACTCACCATCAATCCTTCCAAAGTCATTTTCCCAGGTATGTTGGATGATCATCCATGGATTCCTTTCATCCATGGAGTCCAAGTATCTGTTTTAATTACAAATCTATCATCTCTTCAAGATTTATGATATTAAATTGTGATTCAAAACTATGAATCTCCATTAGCTCCATGAATATTGATTTTATACCATACTTTATGGAATTATTGTTGTTATCAAATCCCCCATGTTTTCTTATTATCATTCTTTGAATTTGTTCATGATTTAGTGTTATAAATTTTGAAGTCATTCTATTATTTCAAGTTTTATACTATTCCAATGAATTGACAAAACTATGAACTACAAGTGTTTGATAAAATGCCTGCAAGAGTGATTGATTTAATAAAAGCCTTCATGCTTTGTCCTCTAATCTTTAGTGTCATTTTACCATTGTTGTTTTGGGTCCTTGGGGTATTGAATACCCGAAAACCATTGATTTTTATTTAGTCTAGTCTCAGTACATTACCGAATAGTCTTTAGAATATACTATGAGCATTATCAGAATAGTCAGCTATTCGCCAATTAAACTCGGAGTAGCCTAGTATTTTAGTGTTTTTCATTTTAGAGTAGGATTTAGCACTAAGCAAGAGTAGGGATCACGACTTCCCCACCAAATAGACAGAGTTGTAAGTAGCAATTCCTATATTCTACAACTACGTTGCCAGCGTAGGATATAAGAAGTCACCCATCAGATTAGGCTTGACTATCTTGCAGGGGTCACCCGTCAGTTTAGGCTTGACACGCTTAGTGCGTTGGACATTATATAAGTTTAGTGGATCCACACATCCAGTGTTAGTACCTATGGCATAGTATTAACACCCTTCCAACTAGGGTTATAAGTTAGACCTCGATTAGGTAAAATTAGGGAATGTCAATTAGATGATACCTCCCACAGTCTCAGATACAGTCTCAGTTACAGTCTTAATTCAGTTAATCAGTCTTAGTCTTATTTGACCAAACCATGAAGATTTCAGTTATTTCAGTATTTTAGGTTATAGATTTTACTCAGTTCATGTTATTTGCTTGGTTATGCATCCTCAATATCCACATATTTTCACGTATCTTTAGTATTTATAGATTTTCATGCATACTTAGCATTTAAGATTTCCACATATTCCTAGTACCTACAGATTTCATGCTCTCTATTCAGTACTCTATGCTTTACATGCATATTTAGTTAATTATTAGTTTTGTTCATGAAACCATGCATATCATCCTACCTCATTTAGCATACCAGGACATTCAAAGTACTGATTGCATACCTTTTCTTTTGTACTATGATGTATTATATCATAGGTTCTGTCACTAAATTTTTTGCTCGCAATTAGACTTATCAGATCCTCAGCAGTAGTAGTGGTGAGTCCTCAACTTCAAGGACAGGCTTATTTTATTTCATTTCTTAATTTAGAAGTTTGTTGGGGTTAGTTGGGGCCTATCCTATCAACTCACAGTTATTCAGCTTAGAGGCTTATTATATATTAGAGTCAGTTATTCAGTATTGAGACATTACAGTTAGTTATCTAGTTTATCATTATTTTATTAGATTCAGTTAGTTATTTCTATTGACTCGTACTTTAGTTCTGAATTTAGTTATTTAAATCTTATGGAATATGTAATACCCCAAAGTTTCTTAACTAATTTCATCCCAAAAATGTCAAGTATTAGATTCTAAATTGACTGATATTTATTCCATGAGAAATTTTTTAGATTTTTACTTTTTGTCATGTTGAAAATTCAATAAGCTTTCCATCTATATAAGATTCTCCCAATTCTGATAATCGGGTAAAATGTTATAACTATTTCAAGTTCCTATCATAAAACAGTGCCATATTGGTCAGTGGTGCACCGCGCCACAAGCTAAAATGGCAATTGTCCTTTTCCAGATTCTCAGTGTGATTTTTCCCGTGTCGTGCCAAACTTCCAGGTCGCAAACGAAGTAGAAACGTGATGGCTCAACGTCGAGCCATTCCCCTATTTCCTAATTGTCAAATTAAATTGACATAACACGATAGCGCCGCGTCACACCATGGTTCCAGGTTTGGAAATTTTCACCAATTTTAAAAAATGCATCCATGGTTAAAAGGGTCAATTTCTCACCCCTATTTAAATCCAATAACACATGATTTAGCCATTCTTCACCCAAAATATACTAGTTTCTCTCAAGATAAAACAAGGATTTCAATTGGGGATTCAATTTCAAGAAAATCTCTCTATCAATCTTCACTAAATCAAGAACTAAGGTATGCGTTGTGTTGATTTATGCATTCCTTTCATACGTAAAGCTCAAGAACCCTATTTTAAATTATGAATCATGATTATTATGTTGTGGGTTGCTCAAGTTATGTGATGGTTGTTGTTTGATTCCAATGTTGGGATCCTTATGTGAAATTATGAAAACTCTATTACCATATAAATTGAAATCCATGAATTTGGTGTTTTATGATTTGTGAAATTTGATGATTTCACCTATGCCTTAATTTGTGCATCTAAGGTGTTTGATAAAATGCCTAAAGGGATAGAAATCATGCACTTTAGCTAAATTGTGACCCAAATGACAATGTATGCTTTAACCTTATGCTCAAAATGACTTCCATGTTATTCTTATGTGTGGAAATTGCTTGTGGGTTTTCTAATGATATCTTATTCACGTACCAAGCTATTATAATGTGATACCCCAGAAAAATTTTTCGTTAAGATCTCAGACAAAAAGGTGTTGAATTATACTCTTTTACATTATTAATAATTTTTCTGTGTGGAATTTCTGTATATGCGACTCGTCATCACGTAGAGAATCGAATAATCTTTCCAATGATATGTGGATCATCCAAAACGGACACTCGAGCGATGAGTTATGATCATTCCGATCTAACCGTGAATAGTGGTGAACAGTAAATTTGCAGGAAATAAATACTGAGGCCAGACAAATTTTAGGGTCTACTTTAATCAATCATAACTTCTTGTACATAATGATCTGGGTGAGCTAGTATAAATCAATAGAAATCTCTGAAAGTCCTCTTTCCAATGAAATTGGTTTGATCCAATTTGGCCATCGAAGAAAAAAGTTATGGTCGATCTACTTCAGCCTATCAAAACAATCCATCAAAGGAAAGATTTGACATTATTTGATTTGTAAGGGTATTTTGGTCATTCCCACTAATCCATCCAGGTAAACCATGGATTTAAGTCCATTAAGAGCATTCAACAGCTTATTTTCCTCTAAAATTTTCTAAGAATCAAACCCTAATCCTACTACTCCAAATTTCATCCTACTATGTCTCTTGACTGAACCGTAGAAATTTCAAATTGACATGCGATTCGAGTTGATCATGTTAAGGGATTCAAGAAGCACCCTTTATTTGCGTTAATAAAGTTTTGGAGTCGGAAGTTCATATTCATCTTCCATTTTTAGTTATGTGGGGCTTTGAACAAGATTATCCTTTCGATCTTATGCCCGATATTTTTGTTGGATTACATTGACATGAGATTTTACATATTTTACCATGAATTGAAAATATGGTTTTATATCTTATATTATTATCCATGAGCTATGGGATTATGTTATCCGATATATGTATGTTGAGATAGAATTATGTCCAAAAAGTATTTGATTATGAGAGTATGATGATTTAGTTTGTTAAGCCTTGATTTATACTATCATTCCGCTATTTTCTTATTATAAATTTATAATTGATATTGGAAATTCCATTTCCCTACTATGGGTTGATGTCTCAAGTACCTTTAAATGAGAAAGGGATGGCATATTGAGAAATGTTGATATTGAAGTTGCAATGATTCTTAGTATTTTTTGGATGGTTTTGATGAGTTAAATTGTTGAAAATATTATGTATTGAGTCTTCATATCCTTGTCCAAATGTCGATTCGGTTATGGTTCAATGCATAGATACCTTGTTGATGTTGAGGAAGATTAAACTATTTTGAGCTAAAATGTGTTAAGTTAGGAATCCACAAATTGATATGATTTGATAAATGAGAAAAAGATTTGATTTGGTGTTTATGATAGACCCTTGTGATGTTGTGGTGGATTGTTGGGTAGTAGTACTTAGCACTGATAGGGAAATTTGGTATTTCCCCAAACCTATATGCTACCGTAGGGTTGTTTGATGATGATATTATTAGCTAGGGAGCCCGATTGTAATTATTGCAGTTTTGAGGTCGTACTCCCTAGCAAAGAGTATGATGCTCCGGCCAACGGGGGTTTCAAACGTTGGTATTCCACATAACTCATGTGGGTTTGTCAGTTATAGGAAACTTCCTTGTCCATAAGAGTCATGTTTATTGAAAACTGAGTCACTCCAAGTTTTGATGTGATAAGTCAAGTTACCTATGCTAATCTATAATGATTTATGAGGTTTTCCCCGACATTTCCTATCTAAGATGTTATGAGTAGCATGATTCAATGTCACTCATGCCAGGTGTGTCATTATGGTCCGTATGTACGTTTTTATGAAATTTATATTTTGCATGCACCCCCACATACTCAGTACATATCTTGTGCTGACCCATATATTTCTCTATGGTATACATTTTTACCTTGATGTAGGTTCCAGTACTTAGCCACAGTCACGACAGTGATAGCTAAGTGCCGCATCTACGTTCCTTCAGTTGTGAGTCCTCATGGTTTGAGGACCAAGTTGCTAGTTTTGGTGCTGTTATTTTGTGATCCGTTTGATCTATTGAGCCAGTTGGGGGTTTGTCCCAATAGCTCATTGATTTTGCTGTATAGAGGCTATGTCAGACTAGTTTATTGTTGGGTTGGTTTGTGTATAGACATTCCATATATGTATAGTCTAACAATATTTTGTGCCATGTGCAAGGTGATATGATATGTACTTATATATATATATCTTTAGCGTAGCGTGTATGTTGCTGTGTTAGAATCCAAGGGTAGTGTTTTGGCTTAAAGGGTTAGCTTGAGGCTACCTATAGCCTTGGGCACCGTGTGGCATCTCAGGATGATATTTCGGGGCATAAGAAACTTGGTATCAGAGCCTAAGGTTGTGAAGAGTCCTAGGGAGTCTGACAAGCCGCGTTACGTAGAGTCTTGAGCATCGGTGTGTAGCGCACCACACCTATGATCAAGAGGCTGCAGGGTGTTCTAGGAAAAGTCGTTTCTTTCTTTCTACAATAGTCTATCATGCTTACAACTATTTCCTTCTGCTGTTAATTCATGCATTCTTACGATAGAAAATGCCTCCACGTTGAGCTCGCAAAAACAACAACCAACCTCTACCCATTGATCCGTTACATGAGACGGTATCCCATGTTGAATTTCGGGCAGCTTTTTAGATGCTATCCCAGGCAGTTACTACCAATACTCAGGCCAATGCTCCACCTCCATAGGAAAATAATTCAGCAGCAGTATGAATTTATGATTTTATACGAATGAATCCGCCAGAGTTTCATAGGTCGAGAGCAAGTGAGGACCCGCAGATGTATGTTGATGAAATAAAGAAAATGACACAGATTATACATATGACTGTGGAAGAAAGTATAAAGCTGGCTTCTTATTAGTTAAAGGATGTTTCCTATAACTGCGTACAGATATGGAATAAGGGTAGAGAGGAAGATATCGCTCCAGGGACTTAGTAATTATTCCAAGATACTTTCTTGGATAGATTCTTTCCTCTTGAGTTACTGGAAGCTAAGATAGAGGAGTTTATGAATTTGAGGGAAAGCTCTATGTCGGTTAAGGAGTATTGTCTTAAATTTAATTAGCTATCGAAGTACGCTTCTAATATGGAATCAGTCGAGGACTAGTATGAGCAAGTTTCTAATTAGAGTGTCGAATTATATGGTGAAAAAATGTAGAGTTGTTATGATCAACAGGGAGATTGATCTTTCTAGGTTAATGATTCATGCCAAACAGATTGAGTCAGACAAGATAAAGAAAAGAGAAAGAGTAAGAGGGATTAAGAGAGTCAGATCAAAGCAATAGAGGTCTGATCAGACTAAATTCTCCGGAGGGAGTCGCCCTCAATTTTAGAGACATCTATTTATACCTGCGCCTTCCTCAGCTAGTGCTCCCATATATCGGGGCAGGCAGGGGATTGGGAATAGGTCAATACCTTCCAGGTCTAAGGACAGTGTAAGCAACCGGCCTCATCCTCTTTCATGTACTAACTATGGTAAAGACCATTTTGGGGAGTCTTATATGGGGCAGCGGGGCTATTTTGGTTGTGGTAAGTTGGGCCACATAGTTAGAGACTGCCCGTATGCCAAATAGCGGAGTCGTGATTCCCGTCCCCAAAGTCAGGCTACCAGTGCCTCGCCTCCCGCAGCCCGTCCAGTTCTTCCTCAGGGTGCTTCATTTAGTACTGCTGGTGTTTAATGCTAGAATCATTTCTATGCTATACTACCTTGTCAGGAGTAAGAGGACTCTCCCGATATTGTCACTGGTATTCTCCGTGTTTTCTATTTTGATGTCTATTTGTTTATGGACCCCGGTTCGAGTTTTTCTGATGTGACACCTCTGGTTCCTGTAAATTTTGAAATGGATCCTGAATATTTTTGAGCCTATTTTGGTTTCTACTCTGGTAGGAGAGTCTGTCATTGCTAAGCGGGTGTATAGGAAATGTCCCATTACTGTCTTTCATGGAGTTATGTATGCTGATTTGATTGCCCTAGATATGGTTGACTTTGATATCATTCTGGGTATGGATTACCTTCACTCATGCTATGCGTCTATTGATTGTCGTAACAGTATGGTTAAGTTTCAGTTTCCTGATGAACCTATCCTCGAATGGTCCAGGAGTTTTGTGATTCTGAAAAGTCATTTCATATCCTATCTCAAAGCTAGGAAGTTGATTTCCAAGGATTCCATCCATCATTTAGTTCGGGTTAAAGACACTAAGTTTGAAACCCCGACCATTCAGTCAATTAATGTTGTTAATGAATTTCTTGATATCTTTTCGGAAGATCTCCCTAGAGTACCTCTTGATAGTGAGAGATAGAGTTCGGGATTGACCTTCTTCCTGATACTCAACCTATTTCTATTCCTCTGTATTACATGGCTCCCACAGAACTTAAAGAGTTGAAGGAGCAATTGAAAGATCTTTTAGAAAAAAGCTTTATCATACCTAGTGTGTCCCCATGGGGTGACCCTGTCCTATTTGTGTGTAATAAAGATGGTTCTTTGCGGATGTGTATTGATTACCGGTAGCTTAATAAGGTTACTATCAAGAATAAATATTCGCTTCCTCAAATTAATGATTTATTTGATCAATTGCAAGGTGCGAGCTACTTTTCAAAGATAGACCTTAGATACGGTTATCACTAACTTAAGGTTAGGGAATGTGATATCCCCAAGACAGCCTTCTGAACCCGTTATGGTCATTTTGAATTTCTAGTGATGTCATTCGGGTTAACTAATGCCCCTGCGGTTTTCATGGATCTTATGAACCATGTATTCCGGCCATATCTAGATTTATTTGTAATAGTATTCCTTGATGATATTCTTATTTACTCCCAAAATGAGGGTGATCATATGGATCATCTCTGAATCATGTTGGAAACTCTTTGAATTCATCGGTTGTATCTAAGTTCAGTAAGTGTGAGTTCTGGCTGAACTCTATATCCTTCTTGGGTCATGTTATTTCTTCTGAAGGTATTAAAGTTGATCCTCAAAAGATGGAGGCTATAAAGAGTTGGCCTAGACCTATTTCTCCTTCTGATATCTAAAGTTTCTTGGGTCTAGCTGGTTATTATCGTCGTCTTATTGAAGGGTTTTCATCTATTGCATCTCCTATGACCCATTTGACCCAAAGAAAAGTAAAGTTCCTGTGGTCCGAATCTTGCGAGAAGAGTTTCCAGGATTTAAAGACTCGACTTACTTCAGCCCCTACGTTGACTTTGCCTGACGGTGTTGATGGTTTTGTGGTGTATTATGATGCTTCCAGAGTCGGTTTCGGTTGTGTAATGATACAAAAGGGCAAGGTTATAGCTTATTCTTCCAGGCAGCTAAAGCCTCACGAGAAGAAATATCCTACCCATGACCTTGAATTAGCTACCGTGGTTTTTGCTTTGAAAATCTGGAGTCATTATTTGTATGGTTTCCATGTTGACATCTTCACGGACTATAAGAGCTTGCAGTATGTATTCACCCAAAAGGAGTTGAATCTTAGGCAGAGACGATGGTTAGAATTGTTGAAAAATTATGATATGAGTGTGCTATATCATCCGGGAAAGGCCAATGTACTAGCAGATGCCCTTAGTCAGAAGTCCATGGGTGGTGTAGCACATGTGGAGATTGGTTAGAAGAAGTTGGCCCGTGAGGTACATCGTTTGGCTAGATTGGGGCTTAGCTTGTTTGGTGATGCTGAGGGTAGTATAGGAGTGCAAAGAGGTTCTGAATCCTCTTTAGTTTCGGAAGTGAAGGAGAAGTAAGACAGGGATCCTACCTTTGTCAGGTTAAAAGAGTTAGTTAAAGACTAAAAGGTGGAGGTTTTCTCCCGAGAGTGAGATGGCGTTTTGCGACTTCGAGAAAAATTATATGCTCCTGATATTGATAACTTGAAGCAGAGGATTATGGCAGAAGTGCATGGTATGCGATACTCCATCCATCCTGGTGATACCAAGATGTACCATGATTTGTGGGAAATCTATTGGTGGGACGGTATGAAGAGGAACATAGCAGAATTTATGGCGAAGTGTTCCACGTGTCAACAGTTTAAAATAGAGCATCAAAGGCCCAGTGGCGTGATGTAAAAGTTTAGAATTCCTACTTGGAAGTGGGAAGAAGTGAATATGGACTTCATAGTTGGTTTTCCTCCTTCTCATCGCCATCATGATTCAATTTGGGTTGTCGTAGATCAGCTGACCAAATCAGCTCATTTCTTGCCTGTGCATTCATTGTATACAGCTGAAGATTATGCTAGAATATATATTCGGGAACTCGTCAGACTTCATGGAATCCCTTTGGCTATTATTTTTGACAGATGTACTCAGTTTACCTCTCATTTTTGGAAATCTTTCCAGAAGGTTCTCGGTACCCAAATTCATTTAAGTTTTGCTTTCCATCAACAAATAGATGGTCAGGCCGAGCGGACCATTCAGAATTTAGAAGATATGTTGAGGGCTTTTGTGCTTGATTTTAAAGGTAGTTGGGATGAGCACTTACCATTAATCGAGTTTGCTTACAATAACAGTTTTCATGCTACTATTTGAATGGCCCCATTTGAAGCTTTGTATGGTAGAAGGTGTAGATCACCCATTGGTTGGTTTGAAGATGGTGAGGCTACCACGACTATAGCGGATACGGTGTTTGAGGCCATGGAGAAGGTTAAGTTAATTTGGGAAAGGTTAAAAACTGTCCAAAGTCGTCACAAATCATACACAGATGTAAGGAGGAATGACCTTGAATTTGATGTTGGTGATTTAGTGTACTTGAAAGTATCACCCATGAAAAGGGTGAAGAGATTTGGGAAGAAAGGGAAACTAAGTCCCCGTTACATTGGTCCCTATAAGATTATGGATGGCATTGGGAAGGTAGCGTATAAGGTTGAATTGCCCGCAGAGTTATCTAACGTCCATCCGGTTTTCCATGTTTCTCTGCTTAAGAAGTCTATTGGTGATTCTGTTGTGATTGATCCTTCCAAAAGCTCGGGTATTCAAGATAGTATTTCATATGAAGAGATTCTGATTGAGGTTTTTGACTTTCAAGTTCGTAGGCTAAGAAACAAGGTAGTTCCTTTGGTTAAAGTGCTTTGGAGAAATCAATTCGTGGAGAGTGCTACTTGGGAAGCCGAAGCGGATATACATGCCAAATATCTCCACCTTTTTCCTACGAATCCTGAGCATGTCAAAGGTATCGTTCTCTTTTGATTTAATCCTTATTGCTATGTTTCTCTTGGCTTGTGTGTTTTCTACAATATATATAAAATCTAGAATGGAGTATATGCTTGGGCAAGATGATTTTTCTCTATATAATCATTTACATAGTATTCTTGACCTACCTATCAACATTCTAGGATGAATATTTCCAAGGGGGAGATGATGTGATGCCCTGGAAAAATTTTCCGTTAAGATCTCGGATAAAAATGTGTTGAATTCCGTTCTTTATCGTGATTAATAATTTTTTTTTGTGGAATTTCTAGATATGCGATCCATCATTACGTAGATCATAGAATAAGCTTTCCAACGATATGTGGATCATCCAAAACGGACACTCGAGCGATGAGTTATGATCATTTCGATGTAACCATAATAGTGGTGAACAGTAAATGAGCAGGAAAAAAATACTAAGGCTAGGCGCATTTTAGGGTCAACTTCAAATGATCATAACTCCTTGTACATAATACTCAGGGTGAGATACTATATATCAACAAAAAGCTCTAAAAGTCCTCTTTCCAATGAAATTGGTTTCATCCAATTTGGCCATCGGATAAAAACATTATGGTCGATTTACTTCAACCTATCAAAGCAATCCACCAAAGGACAGATTTGACATTATTTTATTTTTAAGGGTATTTTGGTCATTCCCACTCCAATCCATCCGGGTAAACCATGGATTTAAGTCCATTAAGAGCATTAAATAGCTCATTTTTCTCCATAATTTCCTAAGGCTCAAACCCCAACCCTAGTACTCCAAATTTCATCCTTCTATGTCTCTTGACTGAACCGTAGAAATTTCAAATTGATTTGGGATTCGAGTTGATCATGTTAAGGTCTTCGAGAAGCACCCTTTATTTTCGTGGATAAAGTTCCGGAGTCGGAAGTTCATATTCATCTTCCATTTTTAGGTGTGTGGGGCTTTGAACAAGATTATCCCTCTGATCTTGTGCCCGGTATTTTTGTTGGACGACATTGACATGCGATTTTACATGTTTTATCATGAATTGGAAATATGGTTTTATTTCTTATATTATTGTCCATGAGCTATGGGATTATGTCAATCGATATGTGTATGATGTTGAGATGGAATTATGTCTAAAAAGTATTTGATTATGAGAGTATGATGATTTAATTTATTAAGTCTTTATTTATACTATCATTCCAATATTTCCTTATTACGAATTTATAATTGATATTGGAAATTCTATATCCCTACTATGGGTTGATGTCTCAAGTACCTTTAAATGAGAGTTGGATGGCAAATTGAGAAATGTTGATATTGAAGTTGCAATGAGTCTTGCTATTTTGTGGATGGTTTTGATGAGTTAAATTGTTGAGAATATTATGTATTGAGTCTTCATATCCTTGCCCAAATGTCGAGTCGGTTATGGTTCAATGCATTAATACCTTGTTGATGTTGAGGAAGATTAAAATGTTTTGAGCAAAAATGTGTTGAGTTAGGAATCCACAAATTGATATGATTAGATAAATGAGAAAGAGATTTGATTTGATCTTTATGATAGACCCTTGTGATGTTGTGGATTTCTTAACGCGTTCTGAGCTTGTCGGGGAGTAGTACTTTGTACCGAGAGGGAAATTTAGTATTTCTCCAAACCTATGTGCCACCGTAGGGTTGTTTGATGATGATATTATTGGCCGGGGTGCCCGATTGTGATTATTGCAGTTTTAAGGTCGTACTCCCTGGCAAAGAGTATGACACTCCCGCCAATGAGGGTTTCAAACGTTGGTATTCAACATAGCTCACATGACGTTGTCGGTTATAGGAAACTCCGATGTCCATAAGAGTCACGTTTATTGAAATACGAAGTCACTCTGAGTTTTGATGTGGTATGTCAAGTTACCTATTATGATCTATAATGATTTATGAGATTTCCTGCTACATTTCATATCTAAGATGTTATGACTAGCATGATTCAATATGTCACTCAATCCAAGTGTGTCATTATGGTCCGTATGTACGTTTTTATGAAATTTATGATATTATTTATATTTTACATGCGCCCCCACATACTCAGTACGTATCTTGTGTTGACCCATATATTTCTCTATGGGCTCCATTCTTACCATGATGTAGGTTCAGGTACTCAGCCACAGCCGCGGCAGTGATATCCGAGTGCCTCATCTATGTTTCTTTAGTAGTGAGTCCTCATGGTTCGAGGACCAATTTGCTAGTTTTGGTGCTGTTGTTTTGTGATCCCTTTGGTATGTTGAGTCAGTTGGGGGTTTCTCCTAATAGTTCATTGATTTTGCTGTATTGAGGCTATGTCAAACTAGTGTATTCTTGGGTTGGTTTATGTATAGACATTCCATATATGTACAGTCTAATGATATTCAATGCCATGTGCGACGTGATATGTTATGTACTTATATATATCCTTAGAATAACGTGTATGTTGTTGTGTTGGAACCCAAGGGTAGTGTTTTGGCTTAAAGGGTTAGCTTGAGGCTACGTGTAGCCTTAGGCACCTTGTGGCATATTGGGATGATATTTTGGGGCCTTACAGATAATTAAATTCACATTAAATATCTTCAACTATTGTATTATGGATTGTTGATGTTGGTTATGTATTCAATAATGTCATGCCTTGTCAGTTTCCTTCCATCGAGTCCTGGGGTACTTGTACCCGAAAAATATAGCTGTGTGCCTAGATTTAGTGTCATGTTTTCATGATATCCTCAGTCAAGCAATGGTCCATAGAACCCAGTCAGTCGTGTGACTCAGGAAAGCTCAGTAATTCAGTAATCTCAATAGTATTCTGTCATCTAACGAAACTCTATGAATTCAGTCTACTCCAGTTCAGTTAGTGTCTATTCAGATCGGAGTATGAATTAGCACTGAGTGAACCTAAGGATGGGAACTCACCTGTCATATGAGGGTGTGATTCTTAGAAGCAATCATTATGTTCTAGAACTACGTAGCCACCATAGGTTGAGACATTATAGGCTATTGTATGAGGGTAGATGAGGTGGCTTAACCTGTTATATGAGGGTTTCCACCGTTCTCACTAGAGTTATCTATTATATGAGGTTTACTCACAGATTGTCCTTACCAGTAGTGCAGTAGTGACACCCTTCTAATTAGGGTGACAAATTGGACCCCAACACAACTATAATGGCATATTAGGGGCATGTCGGTTAGATGACTACTTTCCACAGTGTCGATTATAGAATTCAGGGCTATCAGATACAGTCAACTCAGAATAGTTCAAAACTCAGCAAGTTCCATTAGAAACTAGAATGTTAGATACAGTCACTCAATATCAGTTATTACAGTTATACAATTATCAGTTCTTATGTTATCAGTACTCAGACTCAGTAATCATGTTATCACGACCCTAGTAACAGTTATTCTGCATTTATGCATGCATTCTCACATTTATATTTTTTAGTCAGTTAGTATAGATCATGCATGTATACCATTTGCATTTAGCTTACCTCACATGTATACCAATATATTCAAAGTACTGACGCATTTTCGCTATGGTGTCTTATACCATAGGTTCAAAAGCACGAGCTCCATAGCATCAGTAGCATTCCAGTCTCCGCAGTTAGAGTTAGCAGTGAGTCCTCATCTTTCAAGGATATGATTATTTATTTATTATCTCATTAATTAGTTTACTTGTTGGTGTTAGTTGGGGACATGTCCCACGATCTCCTTATTCAGACAGTTATATTTTAGAGGCTTTTTAGACTACATATGTTTAGATAGTTTTGTTTCGGGCATTAATACCCCATCCCAGATGTTATATTTTATCAGATATTATGTTATAGTTTGAACCATATGGACTTTCAGTTTATGTGTCTGCATTATACAGTATATCATGCTATATACAAGCACAGATATCAGTCATGAGTTAGCTTGTGGTCCTTCGAGGTCATGAGCTATAATGCCCCAAAGTTTTTCCTAGCTAATTTTTTGTCCCTAAAGTATAAAGCATTGGCTTCTAGAATGATTTATACTTATTTCCTTGTAGAATTCCTTAGATTTCAACTTTTCACTACGTAGATGATCGAATAAGTTTTCTGTCGACGTAAAATTAGTCCAAAGCGGACACTCGATGAAGGAGTTATGGTTAATTTAAGTCCTAATCATAAAACACCACCATTCCTATTTTTGGCGCATCGCGAAAAGGGTTTAAATGACGATGGTCAATTTTCAGTGAAACTCCGTGATGGTGGAGTATCATGGAGTAGGCCAAATTCCCATTTGTCACTTTTCAGTGAGCCACCGCGATCGTGGTGCATCGCGGGGGACCATGAAATCGAGCTCCCAGTTTATTTTAATACCAATCTTATTAAGGGTATTTGGTGTATTTTTTAACCCCTTAACATCTTGAACACGAGATATAATCCCTATTACACCAAAATGCACCTACTCTCGCCAAAATTCATCAAGAACTCTCCCTAGGGTTTCAAACAAGAATCCCAAATAACTCAAGACTTAACAGTGGGTTTTCGAAGAAAATTGGAAATTTGGAATCCCCAAGCCGTAGGCAACAAGAAGAATTCTTTAATTTCCTAAATAGAGGTATGCGGGATATTCCTAAAATTCTCATGGGCATAGAAATCATGATTTTAAAAAAGGGGTTTTTAGATTTATGAATATAATCATGTTTTAGAATACTTGATGGAATTGTTTTGGTCTTTAGGCCTTCCCCCAAGTTGATTTGAAATTATATATATGTAAGCTTGTGTTTTTGGTTTGATGATTGAATTGAGAGCATAACTTATGAAAAATCCACTCTTGTTATGATTTTTTCTTTACTTATGATATGCTATGAATTAATTTGAATGCATCTTGAAAAGCATGTTATGAAATGCCTTGAATAATGTTATATTTGGATTATGATTTTGATTTCAAAAGAGAGAGGGTTGTTTATGTTGATGAATGTTAAACATAATTATATAATGAGAAGGGTTGCATGGTTTTTTAAAGATTACATGACCACCACTTGTTTATTGAAAGGATGTAAATTTTGCATAGTTTTGACTTATATTTTTGGAACACGAATTTCCTTTATTAAATACCATTTTTGGGTGGTCTAAACTATGTTTTAATGAAAGAATCATGCATGATGTATTAGGGCTCAGAAATAGGACTTGCAATCCTTGGTGTGACGACACCAATCCAGATAATGCCATGGTAATTTAGAACAAAATAGAATGCATGTTTGAAGTCAGATATTTCAGTTGTTGAAACTAGAATAATGCATGATTCTAAAAAGGATAAAATTGGGCATAGAGAGAGCTTAGGTGGTTCCCCGAAGAAGTCATGAGTTTAGAGAACTCATTGACCAAAACCGTGATTTGTCGATCCTGGTATATTATTATGCACTAGCCTAGTGCCCTATGGTGTATCAGACTCAGACACTCCATCCCTTATAGGACATTAGGTTGGGGGCTTCCCCGCCGAGTCAATGGAGGATTCCATATAGCCCATGGAATATTAGACTTGTAGGGGAGTGCCACCGAACTCAGAAGTAATACAAAGAACAAATAGTGCATTGACAGTATGATTTATGATTTTCAGAAAAATGCCCACGTATTTTGAGAACTGTTTATGCATGAAGTTTTAACAAATTGATCTCCACTATTTTACTTATATAAAAGTTTTATTTTGGATTACTTTGCGTACCAGTACATCTGTATTGACCCCCCTCCTTTCTCCAGGTTTTGAGGCTCAGTCTAGGGGTCCAAAAAAGCAATAGATTTTATCAGACAGAGTTGCAGTGTCCAGTTGGTGATCCTTCTTTATTCTAGAAGGACTATTTACTTTTAGACAACTATTATTAGATATGGTTTTGGTTTACTGGGGGCTTTGTCCCAGGTTTTAGATTATGTTAGAGAGTATGTAGTAGAGATTTTGCAGACGGTTTGCAGATAGTGCTAGTTAGTTTTGGATTTGATTCTTCAATGCTAAATTCATATCAGATTTATGACCATGATGCCTTCTTGCTATAATTTCCGTATTTCCTTATTTATGTAAGAATGGTGTATATGATTTCAAGATAGAATGGTGTCCCAGCCTTTATGGTTCGGGATGCTCGTCACGGCTAGGGCTTTAGTTCAAGTCATGGCAAGAGCATTGTGTAATATTCTGGGTACTAGATTCGAGGCATTATAACATATCATTTGTTCTTCTATACTCATGATATTATTATTTAGTGCTAACAGTTGGAACCAGCTTATGGGTTAGCTTCTGGTCCCTCGGGACTGTAAGCACCATGTGATGCCCAGGGTATACTCTTGGGGCTTTACAAAATGGTATCAGAGCCTAAGGTTTTAAAAGTGTCCTAGGAAGTCTTAAAGTCGCGTGAAGTTGAGTCTTGTGCATGGATGTATAGCGCACCACACTTATGGACGAGAGGTTACTTGGCATTTAGGAAAAAGTTTCCCTTCTTTCAGTATTCATTTTGTGCGAGTGAGCATGAGCTCAAGTGAAACTCTCTGTCTAATCATTTCTTCCTTTTATTTATAGAATATGCCTCCCAAGAAGAATAGAAGAAGAACAGGAAACCGTTTAGCCCCTCAGCCCATCCAGGAAAATCCTCTGGATGAGCATATCTCTTAAGCAGAATTTAGGGCTGCATTCACTACTCTAGCAAACTCTGTAGCAGTACAGAATGAACAACCAGCTATTTTTCTGGCCAGTCTAGTGGCCAATATTGCTGCAACTAGAATTCAGGATTTCACCCGAATGAATCCTCCTTCTTTCACGGGATCCAAGTCTAAAGAGGATCCACAGGAATTCTTAGATATAGTTTAGAAGGTCATGAATTCTATGGGGGTGACAAATAGTTAGAGTGCTGAGTTGGATGCATACCAATTGCAGAATGTATCTTATACTTGGTTTAACCAGTGGAAGATTGATAGAGATGTAGATGTAGGTCCTGTAGAATGAGAAGAGTTTGCCATAACTTTCTTAGATAGATTTTTCCCATTGTAGTTGAGGAAGGCCAAGGTTTGAGAGTTTATTAACTTGAGACAAGGCAGCATGAGCGTGAGGGAGTATTCCCTTAAGTTTACTCAGTTAGCTAGATATGCTCCTTATGTGTTAGCAAATAACAGGTCTAAGATGAGTAAGTTTGTGCCTAGTGTATCTGATAGAGTGGTCAAGGAATGTAGGACCGCAATGCTGATTAGTGAGATGGACTTGCCTAGGATAATGGTCCATACTCAATAGATAGAGGAGTAAAAATGAAAGAGAGAGAGAGAGGAAACAAGAGTGCAAGGATAGGTAGTTTTAACTTCAGTCAGCCAAAGTCAGAGAGTGGTGATCATCCTCAGTTTTATTAGAGGTCTTCAGCCCCAGCACTCTCTTTATCCAGAGCTCCCATACCCAAATTAAGAAATGACAAGAGGGATAGAGCACCAGGCTTTAAGTCCCAGGTTACTATTAGCAGCGCTTATACAAATCCTCTATGTTAGAAATGTGGTAGACATCATCAAGGTAAGTGTAAAGTGGGTAGTGATATGTGCTTCCAGTGTGGCAAGCCAGGCCATCAAATTTGGGAGTGTTCGGTAGTTTCTTAGAAAGGTAAGGATGTGTGCCAACAGGGCCAGTTGCATCAGTCATCAGTTCCATCCGATTGCCTAACCCAGCAGGGTGTCACTTCCAGTGCTACTTGTGGTCAGCATTAGAACAGATTATGTGCTCTTCAGTCCCGCCAAGATCAGGAAAATTCTCCTGAATCATTTACTAGTTTGTTGCAAGTCTTTCACTTATATGTTTATGCTTTACATGACCCTGGAGGTTCTCTTTCTTTTGTAACTCCATATATAACTATTAATTTCAGAGTCAGTCCCAAAGCTTTAGTAGAGCCCTTTTCAGTATCTACCCCAGTAGGTGTTTCTGTTGTAGCCATATAGGTATATAGTAACATTTCGATCACAATATCTAAGAAAGTCACTTCAGTTGATCTCATAGAGTTAGAGAAGACAGATTTTAAAATAATTCTCAGCATGGATTGGCTCAACTCATGCTTTGCCTCAGTTGAATGTAGAAATAGAATAGTTTATGTTCAGTTCCGAAATGAACCAGTCCTTAAATAGAGGGGTAGTACTATGATGTGCTGGCATTTTGTTAGCACATTTAAGACATTTAACTTGGAATAATTGTAAGTTCTTAAGTAACTATCATTTTTTTTGATGATATTTCTTTGATATTGCAGTGAAAGGCAAGATGCAAGAGAACCTAATATAATAAGGACAAAAAGAGGTGAATATGGAACAAATAACCAAGAAATTACAGAAGAGCAGTTGACGCCTTTTGTGATAAGTGTTCAACTTGGTGATAAGTTATCAGGTCTGTCGTCAGTTGGAGGTAGTGTGATGAAGTTCGAGAAAAAGTGTGACGACATACCCTAATATGTCATCAAAAATTTGATAAGTTATCAAGAGCGTTGTCAGCCTTAGACAGAGAATGGACGTCAGTTGGAATCCGTGACGACATTGGTGACAAGTCATCAAAGTTCTGATAAGTCATCAGGTTTCGTCGTCAGCCTAATGTAGAGAATGTAAAAATTGAAGACGATCTGAAGACATTCTTCATAAGTCGTCAAAACCCTGATGAGGCATCACGGATGTCATCATCTATTCCGAGAAAAAGATATAACCTTTGATTTTGTTTCCATAATTAGCTCTTGGTATTTAAAGTATTGTTTTAGGGTTTTCTAAGTATCTTGTACTCGGTATTCCAATGGGAGGGGGGCACACTTGAGTTTTTGGAGACATATATTCTTATTTTCTCTCTCTAGTTCTTGGCTTGAAAAGAAAATAATTTGAAGAGATTACTATCAGTATTTTGGGATTTTCTTTGTAATCTAATCAGCGATTCATTAGTTACTATTCATCTCTGTAATTTTATCTTTCAAATCAAGAATTCAATTATGTGTTTCATTCATTACATAATGAGTGGCTAAATTCCATTAACTTGAACTATGGCATATAGGGTTAGGTCTTGATAAGGTGCTAAGTATTCAAGATTCGAAAGGTAGTCAGATTTCTTAATAATTCTAAAGTTTTAATTAATGTCTATTGGTTGCAAATAGTAGACACACCTGCTTTAATTTGCTTGAGAAAGAAATCAAATATAGTAGGAAGTGAATTATCAACAGGGACTCAGAAATACTTCATTTAATAATCAGCACTGAACAAGGTTGGTTAACTTGAGGTAAAATCTGGACGGTAAATAGAAATTCCCTAAGTCCGAGAGGATTAGCGAATTAAACATTTAAGTAGGAGGAGAGACATTTAAGCATAATGTTGATAAAGATAACTTGTTGTCCAACCCACCGTTAGAATCTTGAACCACTTTTAGTGTCTGTCATGTACCGAAAGCCCTAGTGAACATAATTCTTGTTATTTCATAAACTCTTGGGATACAAACACTGAAACTAAAGTGACCAACAATTATTTGTTTGATCATTGAAAACCCCCATTTTATCTTTTCGTATCATTTGTTTGAATTTAGCTTGTATCTTTACTTTCAAATTAGTTTAATCGCCACTCACATTGTTCCCTATGGATTTGACCATGACTCTCAAGTTGGGTAAATATATTGACGACGATCGCCTTGCACTAAATTGAAGTGTAAGATGAGCATTATCAAAAATGGCACCGTTGCTGGGGAAAAATTTGGCATATTAAGTTAGTTTGGAATACTTGCCTACTTGCTTGAATTCAAATTTGTAAATATTTGTTTTTAGTTTACTTTTATTGCTTGTGTTAGGTAAATTTTTATTTTAGTTTACTTATTTCTATGGAGTCTTGGAATGAACATGAGCCTTGTGGTTGGAAATCGTATCTTGATGATCCATGTCCATATTGTGATGGACCTCACTTTTGGCAAGATTGTACATATGCTCCCCGGAGAGAGATGTGTGCACCATTTCTATTCAACTAGGAGTATGATTGTTCTTTATGCGGTGGTAAAGATGGACATTGGAGTGATTGCCCAAATGCCTCCTCCGCCGGGTATGCTAACCCAAATTCTAGTTCTTCATATGATTTTGATAGGTCTTATGGTTAAGAACAAGAAGAATGAAGCCCTAGAAAGAGTGGAATTGAAGCTATGCTTAAACTAATGTTGGATTTTGTAGACACAATGAATGATATCATATATGATATTTATAAAGACAAAAGGGAACATAACGAGGAAAGAAGAATGATAGAGGATATGGAATAGAGGTCAAGCATTCAAAGCACTTTTCCACATTATGTTTTTTTGATATCTCGTCTGTGGAATCATTTAACATAGTGGACGAGTGTGAAGATGAGGAACAAGAATCCTATATCGATGTTGTGCTTGATGTTGAGCAACCCTCAATGATTTTCCAACCAACCAAACTAACCATGAGGGATGATGCCAAAATTGAGAAAATGGTGCTAGGGGCAAATGAAAAAACCAAGCAAATCTCTTCTGAAGACTCTAGCCCAATTCAGGGTGAGGATGCTCAGAAAGATACAACTCCAAAATTAAGGAGAAGACCTCATTCAAACCATTTTTCAACATTATGCTTGGTGGATGAGATGGAAGTCCACCTACCCAAGCAACTGAGGTATTTTCAAGATGAGGAACATAATCCTTATATTTTAGATTGTGGCATTCAAAAAGAGCAAAATGAAAACCCCTTACTTGAAGGTCAGTAAAGGTAAAATTCAATGTACATCAAGTGGATTATTGATAATCTCATTAATACCCAATTAGCCTATCCAAAAATTTGATATGAAGTTGGGTAAGAGATTCAAGTCATCAAAGTGGTGAGATAAAAGAAGTGTCATTGTATTCTTACATTTGCCCAATGTTCTTCGAAGATTTATTGATCAAAAGTTGGGTTCACATTTCAAATCCTTAAAGTGGAGACATTAATAATTATCAACAAGGTATCTTGATGAAGTCTGAGTAGTCAAGATAACTGAGTCGTGCCGCGACACTAAATTAGGAACTTCGTAGGAGGCAACCAAAGGATTTGATTGTTTGTATTCGTATTATATAATTGACATCAGATCTTCACACCTATGGTGCCACAGGTATGTTTATAACTCTCTTGTTTTGGTTTGACACATTAGGGACAATGTATGATTATAAGTTGAGGGTGGGACTACTTGTGGGTGTTGATGTCCTCCTAGGGTTTTTGTTTCTAGGCCTCTTTTCCCCGGAGTCTTGTTCCTAGTAGAGCCAGCATGTTTAGGTGTATTGTGTTTTATTTTGTGATGTGTTGTGGTCAACTAGGAGAAATACAAGTAATGAGGAACTTAATATGTTTTGTGATTTTTGAGCACCTCTCTAAGTGTCTATTTGTAATACTGTTTGAACTACATCTAATTGTGACCACAGTGTATCTTTTGGTGGGATTAGTTCTGGCAACTTAATAATCAGTGCTAAACAATTGCACGAACCAAATAAGTAGTGATGTGCAACATATTTGTGTCCCATGTGTGTGTGAGCTCTCACTCAGTTCCTTTTTATGTAAGAATCGAGAACTTGTCCATTTAGTCTTGCCTTGGTTGTAGGATAGGGGTTAGGAGAGGATCATTGACCATTTTGATATTAGCCTACTTTTAGCCTAAATGACCTTCCCTATGTACATAATATCCTTTGATCCCAGTTTTTGAGCCTAAATTGCTGGTTTCTTTCATTACACCTATCACCTTCCTATTTACATCATAATGAACCTGTTTTGACCCTGGTCCTCCTTAGATACTATACACCTTGACTTAGGAAAATAGCCTAAGTTGAGGGTGGCTATCATAGGGGTGTGTGATGCAAAATGAGTATGAAGAGAGGTAGAATAAGAGAAAAGAATAAAAAAGTCGGGTGTGGTGCAAAAAGAATAAGAAAAGAAAAAGTTGTGTAAAAGATGAGAAAAAGATAATTTGGTTTTTGAAAAGATAGCACCCACCTTGAGAATGTGTGATCAATAAAAAAGAGGAAGAGAAAAAGGTTAATAAGTGAAACGCAAGAGGTTAGCGTAGTGTCAAGAAGGCGTAGTCACTTTAAATACCCTAGAATATCATACCAACCCCTAGGCTACATTACAAGCCAAGAAAAAGACCTATAGTGATCCTAGCTGATCTGTCTGAAAACCTTGTTACTGACTATAAGGGAAAGACTATGGCATTTGACTTACATTGAGTGAACTTCATTCTGAGAGTGAGTCTCGTGATTATCCCTATGTGTATATATGTGATTTCTAATACAAGTAAAAAGGGATTTCTTTGCTGTGAGGGCACACAGGTTATGTTACTAGTTTCTAACTTATTCGGATAGTGTGATCTTTGTACATGCATGGTTGCTATGCTAAATTTATGTCATATCTTAATTCCTGTGTGTTGCATTGTTGTTTTTCAATAGTATACACAGTTGAGTTTAAATTGATTGACCTGGGAGAAGGTAAAGTTGTGTTAAGATGATATAGAAAATTGACTGCCGAATGTACTTTGTATTCTCTTAGTTATATTTTGGTTGCTTGAGGACAAGTAATTGTTTTAAGTTGAGGGTGTTGATGTTCTAGCATTTTGTTAGCAAATTTAAGACTTTTAACTCAGAATAATTGTAAGTTCTTAAGTAACTATCATTGTTTTTGATGATATTTCATTGATATTGCAGTGAAAGGCAAGATGCAAGAGAACCTGAGACAATAAGGACAAAAATAGGTGAATATGGAACAAATAGCTAAGAAATTACAGAAGAGCAGTTGACGACTTTTGTTATAAGTCATCATCTCGGCGATAAGTTATTATGTCCATCATCAACTAGAGGTAGTCTGATGAAGTTGGAGCAGAAGTATGACGACATCCCCTGATATGTCATTACAAATTTGATAAGCTATCAAGAGCATCGTTAGCCTTTAGACAGAGAATGGAATTCAGCTAGAATCCATGATGATATTGGTGATAAGTCTTCAAAGTTATGATAAGCCATCAGGTTTCATCGTAAGCCTAAAGCAGAGAATGTCAAAATTGAAGAGAATCTGACGATATTCGTGATAAGTCGTTAGAACCCTGATAAGGTGTCACTCATGTTGTCGTCTATTCCGAGAAAAATCTATAACCTTTTATTTTGTTTCCATAATTAGATCTTGGTATTTAAATCATTGTTTTAGGGTTTTCTAAGTATTTTGTACTCGGTATTCTAAGGGGGGCTGCACTTGAGTTTTTGGAGACACATATTTTTATTTTCTCTCTCTATTTTCTTGGCTTGAAAAAGAAAATACTTTGAAGAGATTATTATCAATATTTTGGGATTTCCTTTCTGATCTAATCGGTGATTCACTAGTTACTATTCATCTTTGTAAATTTATCTTTCAAATGATGAATTCAATTATGTGTTTCGTTCATAACATCATTAGTGGCTAAATTCAAGTAACCTAAATTATGGGATCCAGGGTTAGGTCTTGATAAGGTTCTAAGTATTCAAGATTCAAAAGGTGGTAGGATTTCTTGATAATTCTGAAGTTTTAATTAATGTCTGTTGGTTACAAACAGTAGATGCACCTACGTTGATTTGCTTGAGAAAGAAATCAAATATAGCAGGAAGTGAATTATTAATAGGGACTCGAAAATACTTTATTTAATAATTAGTGTTGTAACAAGGTTGGTTAACCTAAGGTAAAATCTGGGTAGTAAATAGAAATTCCCTAAGTCCGAGAGGATTAGGGAACTAAAAACTTAAATAGGTTGAGAGACATTTAAGCATAACATCGATAAAGATAACTTGTTGTCCTACCCATTTTGAGAACCTTGAAACAATTTTAGCGTATGTCATGTGCCATAAGCCCTAGTGAACCTAATTCTGGTTATTTCATAAACTTTTGGGATACAAACACTGAAACTAAAGTGACCGACAATTATTTGTTTGATCATTGAAAACCCCTATTTTATCTTTTCGTATCATTTGTTAGAATTTAGCTTGTAGCTTTAGTTTTTAATTTGTTTAATCGCCACTCACATTGTTCCTTGTGGATTCACCCCGACTCCAAAGTTGGGTAAATATATTAACGATGACCACCTTTCACTAAATTGAAGTGTAAAGCATTATCATATTACATCGCTTAAGGGTCAGTTAATTTCATACCTTAGAGGGAGAAAAATGATATCCAAGGGATGTGTCTATCACCTTGTGCGAGTCAAAGACTCTAACTCAAAAACTTCAACTCTTGAATCAGTTCTAGTAGTAAATAGATTCTCAGATGTATTTCCTAAAGATATTACCGAAGTTCCTCCTGAAGGGAATTCAACTTCGGAATAGACCTTCTTCTAGATACTCAGCCCATATCTATTCCTTCATACAAAATGGCTCAAGCTAAATCCATGGAGTTAAAAGAATAGTTAAAGGATCTCCTAGATATGGGATTCATTAGACCAAGTGTGTCCCTGTGAGGTTCACCTGTTCTATTCGTGCATAAGAAAGACGGTTCTCTAAGAATGTGCATAGACTACCGTCAGTTGAAAAAAGTCACAATCAAGAATAAATATCAACTTCCTAGAATCAATGACTTGTTTGATCAACTTTAGGGTTCCAACTATTTTTCAAAGGTATACCTCAGATCAGGCTATAATCAGCTTAGAGTCAGGGAATGTAACATTTCCAAAAGAGCTTTTCGAACTCAGTATGGTCACTTCAAATTTCTAGTCATATCCTTTGGTCTCATGAATGGCCCAAGAGCCTTCGTGGACTTAATAAACCAAGTGTTCAAGCAGTACTTGGACATGTTTGTCATAATCTTCATTGATCATATTCATGTTTACTCCCGTAGCAAAACTAATCATGCAAACCATCCAGTTGTTCACTAAATTCAGTAAGTATTATTTTTGGCTAAGATCAGTAGCTTTTCTTGGCCATATTATTTCTAGTGATGGAATTAGGGTTCATCCTCAAAAGACCGAGGCGGTGAGTAACTAGCCTTGACCCATCTCTCCATCAGATATGTTGGTTTTTTGAAGGACTTTCATCTTTTGCACCCCTTATGTACAGATTGACTCAGAAGAAAGTTAAGTTCAGTGGTCAGATTCCTACGAGAAGAGTTTTTAGTAGTTGAAAACTCGACTCACCTCAGCCCCAGTTCTTACCTTTTCAGATGGTTCAGATGGGTTTGTTGTGTATTGTAATGCATCAAGAGTAGGTTAGGGTTGTGTGCTCATACAGAGAAATAAGGTCATAACCTATGTCTCCAGATAACTCAAACCCCATAAGAAGAATTATCTGACTCATGATTTTAATTTAGCAGCAGTAGTATTCACCTTAAAGGTTTGGAGGTATTATTTGTACTGGGTGCACGTAGATGTGTTCACTGACCATAAGATCCATCAATATGTATTCTCTCAGAAAGATTTAAATCTATGTCAGAAAAGATGGTTAGAGTTATTGAAGGATTATGACATAAGTGTTCTATATTATCCGAGCAAGGATAATGTAGTGGTTGATGCTCTCAGTAGAATGTCTATGGATAGTGTGTCTCATGTTGAGGATGGTAAGAAGAAGTTAGCTTAGGAAGTCCATCAGCTTTCCTGACTAGGTGTCCGCTTACTTGATTTAGCTGAAAGTAGTGTATGGGTGTAGAGTAGCTCAGAATAATCTCTAGTTTCAAAGGTGAAGGAAAAGAAGGATAGAGATACTAGTCTAGTTAAGTTGAAAAAATCAGCCAGAGATCAGAAAGTGGAGATTTTCTCCCAATTGGGGGATGGTATGTTGTGCTGTCAAGGTAGATTGTGGGTGTCTAGTGTAGATGACTTGAGGCAATGAATTCTTGAATAGGCTCATGGTGCACGTTACTCTATTCATCTAGATACCACTACAATGTACCGTGATTTGTGGGAGATCTATTGGTGGAGTGGGATGAAGAGGAATATTGCAGAATTTGTTGCTAAGTGCTCTACATTCCAGCAAGTTAAGATTGAGCACCAGAAGCCTAGTGGGTCTATGCAGGATATCAGTATTCCCACTTGGAAATGGAAAAAGTTAACATGGACTTTGTGATGGGTTTGCCTCATACTCGTCATTAGCACGATTCTATTTGGGTTATCATAGACCGAATGACCAAATCATCTTATTTCTTGCCAGTCTATACCTCTTATTCAGCCGAGGACTATGCAAAACTCTATCTTAGAGAGTTGGTCAGGTTATACGATGTTTCCTTATCTATCATCTCAAATAGAGGTACCCAATTTACCTTTCACTTCTGGAAAGCATTCCAAAAGGGTCTTGGTACCCAATTCCATCTTAGTACACCTTTACACCCAGAGAAAGATGGTCAAGCAGAATGCACTATTCAGACTCTAGAAGATATGCTGAGAGCATGCGTAGTTATTTTTAAGGATAGTTGGGACGACCACTTAACTTTTATTAAATTTGCAGATAATAACAACTATCATTCTAGTATCAAGATGGCTCTATTTGAAGGTCTCTATATTTTAGGCGATGTAGATCTCCAATTGGTTGGTTTAAAGTGGGTGAGGCCATAGTAGTAGGGCCTAACTTCGTGTTTGATATGTTAGAGAAAGTTCAGTTGATTAGAGAAAGGCTTAGGTCTGCCCAGAGCCGACAAAAAGTCCATGTAAATGTGAGGAGAAAGGATCTCGAGTTTGAGGTTAGTGATTTTGTGTATTTAAAAATCTCTCCCATTGAGGGAGTGAAGAGATTTAGCAAGAAAGGGAAACTCAGTTCCGGATATGTCGGTCTCTTTAGAATTTTCAGTCATATAAAAAGATAGCTTATGAGCTTGAGTTTTATTCAGATTTCACCTCAGTACAGCCAGTGTTGCATGTCTCACTGTTGAAAAAGTGTATTGGTGATCCAGCTGTGGTTGTTCCCTTAAAAAGTTTAGATATTGAGAAAAGTCTTTCCTTAGAGGAAGTTCTAATCAAAATTCTTGATATCAAGTTCGTAGACTAAGGAACAAAGAAGTTCCATTGGTCAAAGTTTTTTGGAGGAATCAGTCTGTTGAGGGAGCCACTTAAGAAGCAAAGGCAGATATACGGATCAAGTACCCTCATCTTTTCTCCTCAAATTCAGATTCAGTATAAGGTACTAATCCTCTTAAGATTTCTCTCTATCATTCGCAGTTTCAGTTCACATCATGTTCATGTCAGTTATACATTCATGAGTCAGTTCAGTCATGTATTCCATGCATCAGGTATGCATGTTCACTGTGTAAGCTCAGTCCATCAGTTTTCCCTCAGCTTAACCAGTCTCATTCGAGGACGAATGATCCTAAGAGGGAGATATTGTAATACCCTATATTTACTTAGTGTAATCTACGTCCAAATACATTAGTATTCATATATATAATTTTTGAAACACTCATTTTTTTTAGTTTAGAGCCTGCCATTGCATAGAAAATTGAATTAGTTTTCCAACGATATAAAATTTGCCCAAATTTGATATCCAGGTAAGAAGTTATGAAAATTTTATGTTTCAGTAGTTAAACACCGTCATTTTAACCCTTAGTACATCACGGAGACAGCATAAATGATGGTTGTCAATTTCTAGTGAATCTTCATGAAACCACCGAATCATGCCATCAGCCAAAATCCCAATAGTCTGTTTCCAGTGTCGTGTCATGATAATGGCACATCGCACCAAGGGTGAATTTTAAGATCAAAAGGGTACAAAAATTCCTCCATGTTGTTCTAAGCCCTCAGTTTCTAGTTGCTCAATTCTAGTGACACGGAGTGATAGCATCGCGCCAAGGGTGAAAATCAAGAATATTTCCAATTTTGCGATTTCAAATTACATGAGGTCGTTTAGTCCTTTTCCCATGACCTAAAATCTATCTAAACACATGATTTAAACCTAAGAGTGCATTATTTTCTCACTTTGTCATTATTCTCCCAAATTAAAATCAACTCTCTTCAAGAACAAGAAACCTAGATCTCAAGAATTAAGGCCAAATCTCAAGAACTCACCATCAATCCTTCCAAATTCATTAACCCAGGTATGTTGGATGTTCATCCATGGATTCCTTTCCTCCATGGAGTCCAAGTATCAATTTTAATTACAAATCTATCATCTTTTCAAGATTTATGATATTAAATTATGATTTAAAACAATGAATCTCCATGAACTCTATGAATATTTATTTTATAATACTTTAATTGAATTATTATTGTTATCAAATCCCCCATGTTTTATTTTTGTCATTCTTCGAATTAGATCATGATTTAGTGTTATAAATGTTAAAGTCATGCTATTATTTCAAGTTTAATACTATTCCCATGAATTGACTAAACTATGAAGTACAAGTGTTTGATAAAATGCCTACAAGAATGACTGATTTAATAAAAGACTTCATGCTTTGTCCCCCAAGCTTTAGTGTCATTTTACAATTGTTTTTTTGAGTCCTGGGGGTATTGAATAGCTGAAAACCATAGTTTTTTATTTAGTCTAGCCTCAGTACATTACAAAATAGTCTTCAGAATATACAATGAGAATTATCAGAATAGTCAGTTATCAGTCAGTTAAACTCATAGCAGTCTAGTATTTCAGTGTATTTCAGTTAGGATTTAAATTTACCACCAAACGAGTGCAGGGATGGCGGCTTCCTCATCAGATAGGAAGAGTCATTAGTAGCAGTCCCTATACTCCAGAAGTACGTATCCATCGTAGGATATAAGAAGTGCTCCGTCAGATTAGGCTTGACTATCTTACAGGGATAACCCATCAGTTCAGGCTTGACACTGTTAGTCTTTTGGGAATTATTTTAGTTTAGTGGATCCACACAGCCAGTGTTACTACCCCTGGCACGGTATTAACACCCCTCCAACTAGGGTTACGGTTGGACCCCGATTAGCTTAAATTAGGGAATGTCAGTTAAATGATACCTCCCACAGTCTCAGATATAGTCTCGGTTACCATCCCATTTCAGTTATTTAGTCTTAGTGTTGTTTGACCAAAGCATACAAATTTTAGTTATTTTAGTATTTCATTTTATAGATTTTACTCAGTTCATGTTATTTACTTGGTCATGCATCCTCAATATACACAAATTTTTACATATCTTCAATATTTGTAGATTTTCATGCATACTTAGTATTTATAGATTTCCATATATTCCCAGTACCTACAGATTTCATACTCTATATTCAGTACTCCATGCTTTACATGCATATTCAGTTAATGATTAGTTTTGTTCATAAAACCATGCATATCAGCCTACCTTATTTAGCATACCAGTACATTCAAAGTACTGATCGCATAACTTTTCTTTTGGACTATTATGAATTATATCAAAGGTTCTGATGCTCAGTTTTCAACTCGTGATTAGACTTATCAGATCCTCAGTAGTAGCAGTGCTGAGTTCTTATACTTTGAGGACAGACTTACTTTATTTCATGTCTCAATTTAATAGATAGTTGGAGATAGTTGGGGTCATCCCATCAACTAACAGTCATTCAATTTAGAGTCTTATCAAACATTAGAGTCAGTTATTCTGTATTGATACATTACAGTTAGTTATCCAGTTTATCACTATTTTATCAAATTCAGTCAGTTATTTTAATAGAATCATATTTCAGTTTTGAATTCAGTTATTAAAACCTTATGGTATAACAGTTGTTCTTTTACAAACATTATATTATTATTTTGTGCTCACAGCGGATACTACCTCATGGATTAGCTTATGGTCCCTTGGGACTATAAGCACCGTGTTATGCCCAGGGTGTACTCTCGAGGCATTACATTTTGGTTGAAGTTATTAATTAAATTTTCTTCCATTGTTAGGTCTATAAATGTTCTTATCTTTGAATTCACGAGTTAAGTTTGGGTAACCAGAGAGACATGAATGCTTGTCTTGTCCTATGATAGATCGAGTGTCACCATTCTAATAGATATAGAGTGATTTTTACTTCTATTGGTTCCATAGGTGTTCTTGAGCTAACTTGGAAAAATATGAAGATAGTGTGACAATGTAGTGTCTAAATAGAAGGCTTACGATGATTAAATAATCCCATGAGTATCATATTACCTTGCATCCACCTTAATTTATCTTTATTCTTAATTTATTTCTTAAATATATGAAAAATCCAAAAACATATTTTACCTTTTGTTTCTATTTGGTTAATTTATTTTTCTTAGATATGTCCCCAATAAAACATTTGCCATGGGATACTATAAAGGGAACCTCTCCACATAATGGCAAGGAAAATGCTACAACCAAAAAGGGAAAAGAATCAACCTCAAACGTAGTTCAACGAGGCCTAGAATTGCAACTCACAGGTTGAGATAAGTGGATGATTGGGGCTAGTTCTAACGCCAAACAGTATGATTAGTTTCCCTTTGTAGCAAACCCAATTAGAGAAGCCCAGTCTAATGATGATCCTAATAAGATAGTACGATCTTCTATTTACATGGAGCCAAGCCCCTAGTATTCCATAGGGAGCATTTACGCTCCTGTACTCTCTTTTTATTTTGCATTGGGGATAATGCAATGATTTTTAGTGGGGGTTAAGGAAACTTATTCTACATTTGATGTTTTGTACCTATTGAGTTCACTTGATGGCATTAGTTTGATGGATTATGGTGACATACTCAAATTTTTTTGCATTTTGATTCTTATTTATCCCTTGTGAGGATAGTTCCTTCTGATTAACATTTCTATGGATACATCCCTTATTGGGCATATGAATGATGATGTTGGATATTGTCCTTTTTAGGTTGGTTCATGTGCATAATTTTAATGTGATACCCAATTGTAATTTTATTGGTATTGATCGTGTATATCAGGTAATGCTTAGAAGATTGATGCATTGTTTTTTTCACCTTTTAAATATACGTTTCCAATAAACTCCAAGGGTTTTCTTCAAAACTTTATTTTTTCCTAAGGAGTATGATTTTGTTTTCTCTTTCTTTTGATCTTTTGTTTTTATTTTATTTTAGTTTCTTTGTCAAAATGAGTGATACTTCATCTATGATGGATGATAAGGTGATATCCTTAGGTGAAGTATCTAGTCTTTTGAGATGATTTAGAATAGGCAAAAGTTTGAAAAGTCTCTGAAAATGTCAATGGAAAAGAATGGAATGATGTTGAGAAAAAAAACTTAAATATAGTTTCCTTTTTTTAAAAAAGGCATGTATGTTTGTAAGATTTCTCTTGAGTGAAACAAAGTTTGGCTCATTCTTTACAAGGATGAGTCATTGACTCGGAGTAATTTACTAAGCTTAAATAGCTTAAATTGGTTCGGAGACTAACCTTTTACAATATGAGTATGATTTCTTGTATGGCAAGATTGTGGAATAATTCTTGTACATTTGTGTAGTCTAGAACTTGCCTCGAGTGTATTCCAAGTGAAATCCTAGGGAAGATGGTTTGGAGGATGACCAAAGGCCATTTTTTACCCATCATATACCCAAATTCCAACCATAACATTGTTCCCTAGTTAACTCATTTGAGACTTTTGTGCATTTTCTTTCTTCTTTTATTGATAAACATGCTAAAAAACCCAAAACCTTTTGAAAATCTTTGTTTTAGCACTTAACCTCTATTGATCATCGCATGATTCAAAATAATTAAATATAGGTAAAAAGCCTATGTTTGGTGGGTTGTGTAATTGTGAGATGGATGTAAGAGTGGTTCAAATGCCTAGTTTAGGGGAAGAATATGATATACTAAGATGAGCTAACAAAGGTGTATTCAAGTATATAAAATTATATGCTTAAAAGACAAGAGAGATGCTTAATGATAAAGTTGAATAGCCTACCTAGCCCATAGACTTTGAAGAGAAATTAGACAAATGAGGGGTGATAAGTGGTGAATTTACCACTCATTGATACCCAAATTCGTACAAACTACTATGACTAAAGGGTGTTAATGAGACAAATTTGTTGTTTAAACACACTAATTCTATGTTTTGAAGGTATATAGATAATGGGAAGAAAACAAGTGAAGTAAGATGAAAGGAGATTAAAAAAGGAAGAATTAGTGCAAGAGCTGGAAAATCAAAAGCTAGGATCCACCTCAGTTACCGTGATTTTGATTTGAGGGCCGCGATTATTATCAGTAAAGGCTCGGTCAAAGAATAGCAATCACAAAAGCTCCAATACAATCGCAGTCATCTCGATCAACTTATGGCGATCCTGATGGTACAAAATTATCCCATGGGCAAATTGGTCATTTCACACAGCTAGTTCCAATCCTTCAAAGGGAAAATACCATTTCACTTTTGATATATCTCAAACTAGAATTAAAGTTTTGGAAACAAAACCTGCTAAATTTGGAAAGATTCTTGTATTTAATTTTCCAAGCATTTTAGTTGTAATTGAAGTTAGAATTAAGAATATCTTTGCTTTGCCTGTTTAATGAAAGTACTAAATGACAATTTTGGTATATTCCTTTTCTCAAACTTTATGTGTAGTAAATATCTATATTGGTGTTACATCGCAATACGATGCAAATGAGTGTGGGTTTTTATTATTAATGTAGATTCTTGATTAATGATGTTGGGTTTCACTAATACTTAATTGTTAGATTAGAGTTAGTAGGTGAAATCCCCAAATTCCAAAAATCCCACGTCACCCTTGAAAAAGTGACGTGGGTATTTCTTTATATCCCATATCATCCTTGAAAGAGGGATATGGGTGAAAAGTATTTGTGAACAATGATTAGATACTATCTTATTCCTTTACATTAACTTATAAATAAGGATGTATTGTGAATTTGCTATGCAATAGGAATCTTCCTAGATATAGGGATTCCCAATTGATGTTTTCTATTGATTTATTTATCACACCCATGAGGTATTGTAAAGGATCCATGGGTGATATTTTGGTTTTTAATTTAAAAACTAACATCAAAACCTTTAACCTAGCCTACCCATATAGTCATTAACTAGAGTTTGCATTTCATTCTCATGTATCCATGCACTAGTTACCCCTAGGAAACATAATCCTAAGACACTTGTCCTATTGAAAGATTATCGGTAATTGTTGCTCTTAATTGGTAGTATGAGTAGATTTTGTTCCCAAAACCTTTCAAACCATACCCTTACTTTTAATTTATGTTTTACTTTATTCTTACACTGCACGTAACTACTTAGTAGCTTTCCACACACGTTGGATTTGAATACTAGTTACACTCCGCATGGATTTTAACCCAACTCAAGTTGGGTTATTATATTTGACAATGATCTCCTGGCCCATAATTCATGGAGTAAGTTGATCATGATAAAAATGGCAGTGTTGCTGGGGAATAAAACTTATTGCCTGTGCGGTGTTGATAGTAGCTTTAGTTTACCCATAGTGGTGTTTATTTACTTTATTTGTTGTTTTTGTTTCGGTATACGATATTTGAATAGTGTCCATGACACAATGAGTGATCATACAAATAATACCTTTTCCTTTGATGGTCACTTTGATGATAAGGAGCAACTCCATGATGTAGGGCGCGCGAGTGCTATCTCTATCCCACCGAATCTAGAGAATGGGGTATTCTACATCACAAGTGTTATGTTGCACATGCTTCAAATGAAAGGTGTCTTTGGGTTTAAAGATCATTAAGAAACAAACTTGCACTTGAAGAATTTTATGGAGGTGTGTGCCTCTTTTGATATTGCTCACATATCACTAGATTCCATAGGGTTGCACCTCTATTTGTTTATTGTGATGGGTTAGGTGGTTTTATGGCTAAAATCTCTTCCTATTGAGTCTATCACATCGTGGGATGAACTTACTGATGCTTTCTTAGATTGATACTTTCCACCATCAAAGATATTTTAACTGAGAGATAAAATCACAATTTTTAGTCAACTAAATAGAGATCCTCTATATAAGGTGTGAGAGGGATTTAATGGAAATTTTTTGCAATGCCCCAACCACGAGGTGTCATAGAAGATACTTCTACAAATATTCTATAGGGATTTGGATCAATTAAACAAAACTGTGGTGCATATTGCGGTCGTGAGTCACTAGTGAAGTTGTTGTATGGAGTGGCTTCAACCTTGATTGAGGAAGTCACAAAGCAAGATAGGGGTGGCATACTGCAGACATAAAAGTGGATAAAGGTTTCACTACCACCTCCTACATTGATAAAGATCAAATAAGAAAGATAAAGAGAGAGAGAAAAAGATGGACAAGATGATGACACAATTGGGACTCCTTACAAAGCATGTGATGGGTGCACCCACAAAAATTGTGAATGTCATGGCATCCAAAGGATATGAAGAAGAAGAATCCAAGAGGGTTGACGAAGAAATTAGATACTTGGATAATTATCTAGGGGGTTCAGACCCAGCCTACCATAGGCAAGGTAAGAACCAAGGTTTGACCGATCATGAAAGGGAACGAGAATGGCATGGTGGAGATAGAGATCGTAATTAGAGGAGTAAGGAAAGGGAGTACAATAGATATGTTCCCCCTCCATTACTGAGTAAAGATCAAAGAACCAAATCTCATTGATCCTAAAATGTTCAAGATTGAGGATGTGTTAGCAAGAATCTTGATGAGAGTACAGGAGAGGAAAAAGATGGTTGGAGAATTAAAAGACAACTTTTCTCTAATAAATGAAACTGTTGTATCACACTACGCCTTACACTATGCCTCAATCAAATAATTGGAGACACAAATTATCCAAATCTCCACTTAGCTTAATACTAAAAAGAAGGGGGTCTTCCTAGTGATACCATTGTGTATCCAAAAAATGATGCTAAAGTATTGGAAATAATCACTAGGAGTGGAAAAACCATCAGTGATAATGTGGTTGAAGTTGAAAAAGAGACTAAGGTTGAACAAGCAAATTAGAAGAAGAAGCATGTGGGTGAGTCAAATGGGGAGGCTCTAAAGTCTCAAGAAAGGGAAGAAGAAGAACCAATGATTATTGAAAATATGGTTGATGAGGAGGGAGCTCCTAAGGTAGATGAGAGTTATAAAACTCAACATGATCCATCGACAAACATGAAGGTTCCACTATCAGTCCCTCAAAGACTCAAGAAGAAGAAGGATAATGTCAAATTAACGATGTTCCTTCATAGTCTTAGCAATCTTTCTATTAATATCCCATTTCTAGAGGTCATTTAATATAATTCAAGCGATTCTAAGCTAATGAAGAGGTTGATATGAAAGAAACATTTTGTTGATCATGAAATTATTGAAGTTACCTATTGGTATAGCGCTATCATTACTAGTTCTATGACGGAAAAGAAAGAGGATCTCGGGGAATTTACAATCCCTTGCACCACTGTGACTTAAAAATTTGAGACAGCCTTGGGTGACCTTGTTTCAATCATCAATCTCATTCCATATGAAACATAATGAAGACTTGGTTTGGGCACTCCTATTCAATTAACAATGAGGCTATTTATGGTGGACCAGTCCATCAAGACACCGGTTGGAGTATTTTTTGATATTTTGGTGAAGGTTGATCGCTTTATTCTTTTGGTGGATTTTGTTGTGATTGATTATTAAATATAACAAGAGCCATATATCATTCTGGGTAGATCTTTCCTTTTAACCGAAAGAGTAATTATTGATATACATTAAGTGGAAATAAAACGTCAAGTAAGAAATGATAAAGTATCCTTTAGGGTTTGTGAAACTGAGAAACAACCGTTGGAATTGCAAATGGTGTCCATCAATGAGTTAGTAGATATAGAGATGGATAATTGGTCCCTCTAGGACCCAACTTGAAAGTTTAATAATGTCGTGCTGTAATGAAAGTGGCCTGTATCCTTTGAATATTTGATTAGTTTAGTAGGTTTAATTTTGTTTGTGATTAATCCATGAAATTGTGGTACAATAAGGTGTTTTCAATGTTTGTAAGAAATGGGAAGTTTGGTGCATTTGAGTAGTGGTCTAAATAAGGGAAAATAGAGGACCATAAATTAGCCTTAGTTACCAAAATTACAATATGGGTGTTATCGCTATCGATATTACCATGTAATTATGATCATGAAACTCTGAATGCGATCACGACTAGGCCTATTTTAAAAATGAAACAGCCCCCATTGTCCCCATACTTTTTCCAAATTTCCCTCAAATTGCACCCACTTTTGATAGTGTGTTGAGCATCCAATTGCGCATTGTATTCTCCCCTACATTCCTCAATCTGGTATGTTTTTCAAATTTTCTTTTTATGTGTATGTGTAGGCCATAGAAATCATGTCCTAGGAATGCCCTAAAATTGTGCTTTTCATGCTAATTGTTCTTGCATGGTGTGGTTCGTGGTTGCTATTGGTGCACACACACATGAGGAAATCTTGAGTACCCAATTTTTTTCTAAATAATAGAAATAGTATATGCACACCATGTTTTTGATCAAATACAAGAACAAAGTTCTTACTAGTTTTCCCATGTTCTAAGGGAATGATCGAATATATTGGGGCTAAATTTCATGTTCAAAATGTAAAATCTTTGATATGGAACACAAATTCGCACTGAAATTGGAAGTTTAGAATTTTGAAAAACTTGGTCTGATATACCTCAGTTACCGTAATAGCAGTCACATGATCATGATCGCAACTCAGCGATCCGCAATCATAGCATATAAGGCTATTTTTAGCCTAGTCCCAAAATCTTTCAAGTCTTTTTCTTTCCCAGAAATTATCAAGGCACCATCCTAATAACTTAATCGAATGACCCAACATAGTTTATGTATGAAAACATTGATGATTAATATCCTTGTGTTTTCTCAGGTTTTCAAGGCTACAGAATAGGAGATTATGACCAAATCTACTTCATGGCCTTGGAGTTCTAAAACATGTACAATGTTGACCTTCACAAGAAAAAGCTACTTCCTGAGAGGGGCATATGCTTAGATACGATGCCAAAAAGCTCCTGACATTTGATGATAGATTAGTGGCTTATTGGTGAAGATGTTTCGCCCCAAATCTATGTTGGGAAAATGAACAGTGGGTTAGGGATTTTTATTCTAACTAATCATGGTATCCTTATTAGAACCTATTGTTAGGATTTGGGGGAATAATGTTAATTTTGGGATTGAGCAGATAAATGACTTATATGGGTTATCAGATGCTGACATGGTACATTTTGATGAAAAGTGTTGTGAACCGAGAAGTTGGTTTATTGAAAAACTATATGAAAAGTGGTGTGAACCGAGAAGTTGGTTTCTTGAAAAACTATGTTCATGGGAGAGAGGTCCCTTGGTCTTCTACCAAGATGGGGGTATCATTATATAACTTCAAGGATGAGGCATGGATATGGTTAGCCATTATTTGTAGCCAGGTTTTCCTATGTACCAACATGAAATATGCCCAAATGGGAGAGTCAGGATAGTTTCATGTATCTTCGACAACACTTTTAAATATTTGGAAGCTTGTGCTATCAGACATAAGGCATTTGAAGAACCTAGGTGAATCTGGACTGTTGTTCCCTACTTTGATCATAGTGTTTTTCAAGAGAGTTGGGGATCAAGAATACCTCGAAGATACATGGGTTTACCCAAAGACCCTCATCTATCCTCTTAAGATTTTGGGTGAAGGCACACTTGGTAAGAGCAAGATGAGACAAATTGACTTATCCAAGTTAATAGATGAGGACACAGACTCCTGTAGGCTATCCGCAGCAAGGACTTTAGAGGAGATCTTGGTTGAGATAAGGGAAATCAAGGAGTTTATGGCTAGTTTACCTACGAGGCTTGGAGATTATTTGACCACTCAGCACTCCTATGTCACTCAATCCTATTATAAGAAATACCTAGTTAACCAGAAGAAGTAGGAGGCCACTATTTTTAGTCTTGATAGGGGATACTCATCTTTAGCATATTTGCACAGAGACCTCAGTAACTCTTAAGAGAAGATAAAGAAAATGGAGAAAAAGAGAGATAAATTCTTTACAAAGTTGTGAAAGCGGGTGAAGGGCATTTTTGATGGTGCTAAAACCTAAAAACAAACTTCCTTTTCCTTAAGTTTATGTTGATGATGAGTTCCTAGCTGAGTGGTTATACTTAAATGATTCTAGGAATTACATTGAGACCAAGAGCAACAACAATTCTTGATATGGTTACAGGGAGCACCCTTTACTCTCTGTATGCTTTCTTGATTATTCAGTGAGGTCACTGCAAACTTTTAGTTGAGGGTGCCTGTCTCTATATTCATTTCTTTTGTCTTGGTCTGTATTATTAAGATATTTTTTTGGCTGTTTTATGTTGATTTAGAAAATTTTTATTTTGGGTTGTAATAATTAGGAACCCCGATGGTGCCTACATTTGATGGATTAGTTGCTTGTTTCATCGTTAGATTTTTATTTTATCTTTATCTTGTTCATTATGATATTGGATGAGCCTTTCCCTATGATAGATTAGTGATGACATTCTTAAAGAAAAATCATCATGATTGGGTTTCGAGCCATAGATGTAGGGGAAGTCTAAGTACCCATGGCATCATAGTTTTGGGATCTCCCAAAAACATACGGTGAAGCTGAGTAGCCACATGGTTTGCCCTCATTAAAGCCAAATTGTGAGACGACAGTTAGGTTTTGTGGCATCAATAGAAAATTTTGTATCGGGTAAATATGAAGTAAACACCCTCCTCCATCAAAAAAATTTATTGAAAACCAAAGGCATAGACTTGAATAATTTTTAACAATGCTTTTCCTAATTTTGTGACTCTTAAGTCCTTAGTTTACAGTGCATAGTAAATAACTCCTTTTGTCTCTAGTGGGAAATGCAATTGAGCCTCCTTGAAAAGTTTGCATGTTATGTGTGGTGTCATGAATTCTTGTATCATCTAGAACTCTCCACGTTAGTTCCTCAAGGCTAATTGTGATTATGCTTTATTGGTGAAGTGACTTAGGCAATCTATATGAACATATGAACCCACTTTCGCATAAGTAGCCTACCCGTACATATAATGGTATCCTTAGTCACCCTTTTGAGCTTTCAAGCATTTCTTAGGCAACCACATTGCAAGCCTTGAACCATTTGAATTCTATCCTTTTTTTAACCCTAACCTCCTTGAACTTGGAAAATTAAACTTAAGGCCAAATACCTAAGTTGGGAATGGTAATTCTTAGAAGAGGTGACCTTGGTCCATGGTAATGTAAGTGGATGCCTATGACCTAAGCAAACAAAGAAAAGAAAAAAGTGAAAAATAAAGGAATAATGAAAAGAAGGAAAAACATAGATTAAAAAACCAATAAATAAAAAGAAGATGCCTTCAAAGAGATGGGTGAATTAAGGTAAAGAAATTAGGCATGTGTGAATTTTGGAAACAAATGGAGTGGACCATGGTAAAAAGTTTAACCGAATAGTGTGATGTAGATGTTCAAGGAGGGTGTAGTAACATTTCCTAAATGATATCATATCCTTTCTCGAACCCATGCTATAAGCTAAGAAAGTCCTTCGAGATCTTAATCCAAGTGTATTCAATATAGTGGCGATTGAAAATAAGGGCAATCATATGGTATGATACTCATTCATATTGTGAGATTATTTGTGAGAGTGAGTGTTGCACCTTAATCCCTTATTTCATGATAGATAATTTACTGTGTGGGATTTCAATTTTGTGGGAGGCATGTAGAAAAATTGAGGCAGTGAAATTTTCATCTAGCAAAAATAAGGCAAAAAAAAGTGTAGTAGAGTTGCTATCCGTAAAGAGTCACTTCTAACGAGATAGTGATTGTTGCATTGTTGTTCTTTAAAGTCTTTTACATCCTTGAGATTACACTTTATGTTAAAAGGAGTAGTGAGAATAGCTTTACTCATGCTTGAGAGCTACTTGTTAGTGCTAATCATATTAAAAGTCATTGTGATAATGTGTCACATAAATGGTCTTACAATTTGATAGTCTCATTAAATAAGAAGTAGTGTTTCTTGAGAACAAGCAAGGGTTTAATTTGAGAGTGTTGATGAGAGGTAAATTTGCCAATCTTTCAAAACCAAATTTGTGCACACTACTATGATTAAACGTTGTTAATGAGACAAATTTGTCATTTGAATGCATTGAGTCCCATGTTTGGTAGGTATACAAGTAATGGGAAGAAAAGAAGTGAAGTGAGCTAAAATGAGATCAAAAAAGAAGAAGTAGTACAAAAGCTGGAAAATCAGAAGCTGGGATAGGCCACAATTACTGCAATCATGATATGAGGGTAGCGATCTCGGTAATTCAAGGCTAGTTCAAAGCATGGCGATTACAATAGGTCCAGTATTATCATGGTCGCCGCAATCTCAATTAACTCATAGATATCGCGATGGTGCGGAATTCTCCCAAAGGTAGACTAGTCATTTCACATAGCTGGTTCCAATCCTTCAAAGGTAAAAATCCCTTTCACTTTAGATATATCACTAACTAGAATTCAAGTTTCTTAAAAAAACTTTCTAAATTGGACAAGATTCTTGTAGTTAATTTACCAAGGATTTTAGGTGTAATTGAAGTTGCATTTGCGAATATCCTTGATTTTCATCATCAACAGAAGTGTCGAATAACAATTTTTGTATATTTCTTTTTACTAACTTCATATGTAGCTAAATATCTATCTTGGGGTTATGCTGGAATAGGGTAAAAATATGTGTGGGTTTTGATTATTTTTGTAGATTCTTAGTTAATGATGTTGGGTTTCACTAATACTTAATTTTTCAATTCAAGTTAGGGGGTGAAACCCGTAAATTCTCAAAATCCCATATTATCCTTGAAAAAGGGATGTAGGTATTCCTTTATATCCCATATAATACTTTAAAAAGCAATATGGGTGACATGTATTTGTTAATAATAATGAGATGATAGATTATTCCTTTATATTGTCATAGAAATAAGGATGGATTGTGCATTTGCTATGTCTTGGGCATCTTCCAAGAAATAGGGATGCCCAATTGAGGTTTTGGGTTGATTTGTTTGTCATGCCTATAAGGTATTCGAAAGGATCCATGGGTGATATTTTGGTGTTTGGTTGAAAAACTAACATCAAAACCCCTAATTTAGCCTGCCCATGTAGTCATTAACTAGAGTTTGAATTTGATTCTCATGTAACCATGCACTATTTGACACTAGGTTGATATATTGCCAAAACTATTCTACTATTAATAGTGTATCTACAATTGTTTCTCTTAATTGGTAGATTGAGTACATTTTGTTCACACAATATTTGAAACCATAACCTCAATTTTAATTTATGTCTTACATTATGCTTACATTGCGGGAAACAACTCAGTAGCCTTAAACATACATAACATTTGAATACTAGTTACACTCCTCGTAGATTCGACCCCAAATCAAGTTGGGTTATTATATTTGACAACTATTTCCTTGCCCATAATTTATAGAGTTAGTTGAGTGTGATCAAGGGGCTAGGTAAATCTTAAAGTGAGAATATCTCTTAAAAAAGTCAAAGAAATGATGAAAGAAGATGGTGGATTTGATTTGTTTGGTAATTACTAATCTAAAGGATAAGTGATGACTGATTTCATTAAAAGAGGTCTTTTAGTCATTTAATCCATATATTTCTTCCCGCTTCTTAAACCTTCATCTTGACCCGGAAGACCTTGGTGATTCCAAACTAGGTAAGTCTATATTAGAGGGAAAAACACAAAGGGAAATCCTATGGTTATACTCATTGTACTTGAATTTATTTGTGAGATTAAGTGAGAATTCTTTCATTATTTGAGTCCTTTACAGATAAATATGTCTTCTGTGTGGAGATAACTCTTGCATGCAAGCTATATCGATACATTGCAGTAGAAAGTTGTATCTTACTCCTAGATTGGATAAATGGGCTAGTTAAGTTACATTGTTAAGATTGAAATTATCTTTGAAGGTTTTGTGTCACTTCTTAAGATGCTTTGTTGATTAGAATGGTTCATTGGACACAACATTGCATCCATGTTTCATAGATCTGTGCTTATTGAATAATGATGGTTTACTTGTTGCCATGACATGTTTGAGAAGTCCTTATAGACTGTGGTTAGCCCAGATCTCTATTACAACTTTCTTTTTTTATTTTTTTTGAGTTGTAAACACCCTATCTCATCAATTTTTATGAGGTGCTCGAGCACAATCAATAGTTCAAGTTTGGGGGGTTAATATGTTTTCAATTTTAGGACTTCTTAGCACCTTATAAAATTAAACTATATTCTTTTACATTGATTTGATGTTAATGTCATGTATAAATGGGAGGGCAAAAATGAATTAAAAATAGCCCTAAAGATCTCATGTGCATTTCGAGAAACCACTATCACAAATGGGTGACCATAATAGACAAAACAACTCTATCCATGCCTAGGAAGAACCTTATTTTCTATGGATCTACGCTAGATCATCTCAAGAAGATCATGAGTGTAGTGGCCTTTTTGTAATATTTGGAAAACATAAAATTATGGTCAAAAGGGGGTTTCAACATATTTCCACCATTATTGAGTATTATCTTAGTACTGTTGAGCTAAGAGCACAAAGAGACTCTAAAGTAAAGGTTTAGTGATTTTTATTGAAAATTTAAGTAAAATACAACTTGGATTTTTCTTTCTCTTTAACTTCCATCGACCAATTTGATGAAAATTTTGTTATATATTTACTTCTTCTCTCTACGAGTACATAATTCTTTGTATGGGGGTTATGCTTGAATAGTTTCTGATTAGTGCATGGTTTTGTTTATTTTACTTCCTCATTAGCTATTTGATATGGGCAATTATTCCATGTTTTAACTAAGGATGGGGGTATGCAAACCCCAATCACCTAAGAACCCATATCATCCTTAACAGAGGGGATATTTGTGAGGAATGGGTATAAATAATAACTTGAATTATTTCATTTAATAACATTTTTTAGGAATAAGGATGTTTACTGATGGCATAGATTGGTGAAATTATTACACTTATGAGGTGTTTCACAAAATTCTTTTGTGATATTTGGTGTTTTACTGACAAATTGACACCAAAACTTCTAGATCTAGTCCGCATAGGACTTCTAGCTAAATTTGGACAAATAATCATATATCCATGCATGAAACCAAACCTGTGAAGGTAGAAACCCAAGTCCCATCAACACTTGATTAATATCTAAATGTTTCTAGGCTCTAAATTTTAGTCTTAAAATAACAAAGTTAAATTCAAAATCATTCAGACACCCCATACCATTTTATTTCCATATTTATTTACCTAACACTACTGGTCAACTCATAGTTGACTTAAAACATTCTCGCGTATTAAAATATTTGTCTTCACTCCCTGTTAATTCGATCCCAACCTAAGTTGGGATACTATACTAAATACGATTGGTTAAACCTCAAGGGTGAATTTTGAGCGTTATCAATCGGCACACCCAATCTACCCCTATTGAATTGCCAGCGGGGGTAAAAAAATTAATAGGCATTGTTAGTGAGTTACACATAGAATTAACATTAGTAGAAAAATATAAACACTTATATATTAGTAGATACCTAGGGTAAAACAATATTGAAATGAGGTGACTATAATTTGTGATGATAATTTTAATTACTGCATCAAAAGCCTCAGTCTTATATCTCCTAAGAAAAGAATAACACTGACTAAACATGCTACTAGACTCAAAAACCTCATATCCGCCACTATAAGATCTCTATGATCAACCTCTAGTTCCTCTAGAACCATATATTATTTTTTGTGCACCCCAAATAAATAGTAACACTGGAGTTGAACAAAACTGAGGCTCAAAACCCTACTACAGAGGACCCAATGCAAGTTTTGATAAATTCCTTACTATGTGACCATTCTTATCCTATAGAAAAAAACCCCTATAAGCTTAATTACATATAGAGAACCCATAAGAGCCAAAACAACCTCGATATCTAGATAAATTACAATAGGACCCTCAACTTATGTTCCCTAACATGTAACTACTCAAGGTCTTAGAATCTACAAACCTGCCATCTAAACGCTGAATGGATTTTTTACTAGTTTGCTATGGTAACCATGAGAATCTCTACCTTAGAAATCCCAACCTCGGGATGAATGACCACAAAAATTTCCCTATCAATGCACCCTCTTAGAACCACCACCATGTATATTCTAGCTAATAGTCTCAATCTGCTTTTCATGAATTATTATACTCTAAAATCATTAGAAACCACTAACTAATCTATTGATAATTTGTAATAACTTGTCAAACCTTTATCGAACTTTCTGATAGTCTCAATATTTAAGGAAATATAACAATAAAATCTTTAGACAATGCATAAAAGTGAGCCTCATACTCTGTAATAGTCATGTAGCCCTACTTTAAAGAATTGAACTCATCACTTCATTATTCTCTCAAGATAAAAGGCAAAAATCGCTCTAGAAAAGTCATAGAAAGTTTGGTCCATGTCAAAGAAGGGGAACCCGCTAGTCAATAATTGAGGAGAGCTCTTCACCACGTTTATTTTATTATTCTCTCAAGGTAAAGGTCACAAATTGCTCTAGAAAAGTCCTAGAAAATTGGTTCCATGTCAAATAAGGAGAACCCACTACAGTTGAGGAGATTTTGCACCACTTCTTAGCCATAATAGTTGACTAGTGGGTAGTGAAGCAACATTGTGGTACTCAAGAGAATCGATACTATGAAACCTTTCCTAATAATTAATCAAAAACTCATACACATCCTCATTAATGGAAATAATAAACATTGGAGGGGATAGTATGACGAATCTCTTAAATATCTTTTTCTCAACACCAGACATAATAGGACCTGGAGCTATAGCTGGAGTAATCAAATCTAGTAGGATTTTTTCTTAACATATGACGTCACAAAAATAGCTAGTTGTTCCCCAAGTGTCTGTACATAATAAAGCAGAGCATGTCATGACGTTTTTATAATTTAGTATTAACAAACATTTTATATACCTAAGAGAATACCTATCAAGAAAATGCCATCGAAATAAACTAAAAGACAAATAAATAAATCTAGCAATAGTTGAGCAAATATGAAACCCTAAGGGGCTTAAGCTAGACCTATATACTTTTGTTGATAAGCCTTCTCTTCATAATGAATCTAAGTCTTGCGAAAAACTTTACTAGACCATCTTCTATCCGAAGCCACCCCTTATGCTAGACATCTAGTGTATCTCACCCACAACCCCTGGCTCACCCTTTTCTTGTAGTTTCAATAATTGGTGCTAGTAAAACATTCTCAAACACTCTGAATCTATCATCACCATCTATTCTAAAAGAATGGAATACAAGTTTATTACATTGGACATGAACAATTGATGTGTCAAGTTTTTAACAACATATTTGAGGCTTTTTAACCAAAAAATATTGCATGTTCTTTCTTAAGTAACATACGTTATTTTTAATGGAATTTACTGTGTTGTGTATGAAAAACCAATTTTTGAGAAAACCATAGAAAATAAAAAGGTGTGTTGACGACTTGAGTTGATGAGCTATCAAAATTTGTCGTGAACCTGAAACGGATAAAGAGATTATTTAAGACTTCAAGTGATGGGTCATAAATTAAGAGATGAGCCATCAACATCCATTGTCAGCCTTAAGATGAGCAATTCAACTGGAGGACATTGTTGATGACACAAGTTGATGAACTGTAAACTAGTTCACGATCTATCAATTGTGATCATCAACTGTGAAGAGATAAATTTGTTATTTAATTTTTGAATTTTGAATTCCTCTAATATAACTAGTAACTTTTATGGGTTTCTCTAGATCTTTTGACTGTCGATCCTTCAGAATTTTTTGGAGACAAGAATTGAAGTTATGAATTTTATTATTTTTGAATCATTGCGGATTTTTAAAAGAGTGTTGAAGATTATTCCATATTTAATAAGCATAAATTTTTAACTGATAAATTCTTCATCTATATTCTTTCTCAAATTCATGTGTAACTAAATTCCCACAACCAGGTTTGTGGAAGCCATGGTGAATTCCTCATTTGATTATTAATTGTTGGGGGATTTATTTGATCATGGAATTTAAATTGATAATTCTAAGATTTTAATACTTTTCAATAGGTTGCAAATAGTAGAACTTGCCTTAAGTTTAATTCACTTGAAATACAAATTTAAAATGGGAGCATGAATTATCAGTGAGGATTCAGAGACTTCAACTCTCTATCTAATGGTCTATATTTTATCGAGGTTGACAAACTCTAAATGAAAACAAACTAAATATATGTTTCTTAATGTTTGAAAGAAATAAAGGATTAACCACCTAAGGTGGAGAGACACTTAGGTTTGTGGCATTGATAATTTTATATTTCCCATTGTCATGAGAATTGTACTAAATAATTTATTTGTAATTATGATAGTAGAAATGGTAATCACAATCATAGAGCAAATTCACTAATAATATACACCTCAATAAAGTTAATGGTGTGTTAACAACCCAAATAAAATTTTATGAATCATTACAAAAAAAACCCCATATTATGGAAATTGTTAGCTACCAATCACTTAAATCTTAAATAATTGAAATAAATTTTGTGTGCATTATAGGATAATACTTGTGCTTTCCACAAATTCTCCATTCATGTGAATTATTACTATTTTTAATCCTAAACTTTCTAGAACACTGTGGAGTAATAAAGAAGTACAACAAGAGGAAAAAATATTGGCTACACTAGCCGCCCACCAACCCAACCAACTAAACTTAGGTGCACCTTGTAGTCTTAAGAATAATAGGAATGAAGATCTGGGAGATGATGAGTTGGTTGATCCTATTAATGGGTGATGAGTTCACAATGTTTCTCCAGTAAATCAAAATCATCAAGCACAAGTTAAAGGGCACCAACAATCATTGGTCAACTTTACTTTAGATGATAAAGATGAGGCTAATTTTGATAGGATTGGTGATAATGGTGTGATTATGCTACCTCTATTGGCCCCTAAAGTAAATTTTAATATCACCAACATAGTGATACAGTTTTTGAACCTAAAAGGATTATTTGGTGGATTGCCTAGTGATGATCCAAACATCTATTTAGTAATCTTTATCAACATATGCAAGTCTTTTGATTTCCTAGGAGTTGGTTAGAATGTGATCCACTTGAGGTTATTCTTGTTGTTTCTCTTAGGGGTAATTGAAAGAATCTTTCCTAGAAAGGTTTTTTCCACCTTCTAGGATGTTACAGTTGAGGGGAAAAATCAACAATTTTAGAAAGTTAACCAATGGAGCTTTACATGAAACATGGCTATGGTTAAAAAGAATCTAATTTAGTGTCCTATTAATAGGATGGTGATAAGATCTTTATAGAAACATTCCATAGAGCACTGAACTTGAACACAAAGCCAATGGTTGAGAATGTTGTAGATGTTGCATTTATGGCTATTTATTTCACTAATGCAATTATAATAATAGATAGGTTGACACAAATAAATAGAGATTAGTATATTATGGATTTTGAGGTAGCAAAAAACATATATACGAATGACTTATCGGCTAAGAAGAATCAATCAGAAGAGAAGTGAGATGAAGATTCTGTATATATGAAGATGAGGATGGATTTACTTACCAAATACTTATTTTTGTAATATTGAGAAATTAAAGGCACTTTTACATATTTTAGCGACCATGTTTGATTCTAATAATGAAACTAATTATAAGAACAATCAGTGGTTTTTTGGGCCAATGGCCAAGGAAATCAATATTAGAATGATGAAAGGGATAGTAATATAATAATACTGGTTAAAGAGAAAGTAAGGAAAGGAAATGGAAGAGCCATAGAGTTAAAAGTATGTTATATATACCACCTACAAATCATTATAATATTGCAAATGAATTAGGAAAGATTTCCATCGAAGCCATGATAAACAAGTTGCGAAAAAGAGTTGAATTTACTGATGCACGTACTAAGAAGATAATGTGAAATATTTCTACTACGAGTCAACTTATCTACTCTCGTTCCACTTTTATAAACCAATAAGAATATTAGATGAACAAACCGTCTGTAGCCTTCAACCACTAAATAGTGTACACAAATTATAGGATGTAGAATTACTTGTTGCCAAAAGATCATTTTCCAATGTTATTCATAGACCAAATGTTAGATTGTTTAGTAAAATTAGGTTTGTATTGTTTCTTAGATGGTTAACCAACCTATAATGAAATATCAGTTGCAGGTAAAGATCAAGAAAAAAAATTCACATGTACATACAAAACTTTTTCTTTTACGCAAATGCCTTTTGGATTGTGCAAAGCTCCAACTACATTCATAAGGTGCATGATGTCTATTTTCTCATACATGGTGAGGAAACCTTAGAAGTGTTTATGAATGATGTTTCAGTTATAGGTGATTTGTTTGATGTCTATTTGATGAACTTAAGAAATATGTTGCAATGTTATGATTGGTTTAACCTTCTTAGTAATTTCAAAAATTTCCACTTTATAGTAAAAAAAGGCATAATATTTGGGAACAAGATTTCATCCAAAGGAATTGAAGTTAACTAAGCCAAAATTTAGGTCATCAAAAAGCTACCACCATTTATCTCTATGGAGAAGGTTTGTAGTTTCATTGGTTATGTAGTATTTTGCCAAATGTTTATCAAGGAATTCACCAAGATTGCAAATCCTCTTTGAAAACTATTAGAAAAAGAGGTCATGTTCATGTTTTATTATGAATTATTGAAAGCCTTCCAATGCCAGAAAGAAAAATTAATGGATGCTCTAAAAGTTGTTTCTCAAATTTGTCCAAATAATTTGAAGTGATGTTTGATGCAAGAAGAGTTTCACTTGGGGATGTTCTTGGATAGAAAATGGAAAAACTCTTCTATCCTATTTATCATTCAAGCAAGGCACTAAATAGAATGCAAAATAATTAGCCCACTATGGAATAACAACTCCTAGCTATAGTCTATGCTTTGAGAAACTTAGGTAGTATTTTCTTTGAATAAAAGTTAAGGTTGATACAGACTATGCTACATTGAGCATTTGATGCAAGGTAAGATGACAAACCTTAGCTGATTAGATGTGCACTACTACTACAAAATTTTGACTTTAAAGTCAAAGATAGAAAATGGTGTGAAAATTAGGTGGAAGACCATATATCTTGATTAAAAAATGAAGGAAAGAAGTTGGTGTACTGACCATTAAGTTCATTGTCCATATTTCTACATAGTTTTTGTAATTAAAGGTTTCCTACAACTACGTCAAGTTATTTATGACTTGTTGGATCTAGTAGTTTAGTTATCGTGCAGTTTATTTGGTTTTAGAGACAATTCCATTTTTTGAATTCTTCATTGGTATGAATTGGCTATCGGGTGAAAACATCCATATAACATCCTTGTATGCTATTTCTGCCTATTTTATTAGCTCAAGAATGGTAATTTAGGCTTGATGACATTTGGTTTAGGCCCTATGCTTTTGGACTCCTTTTGGTTGATTGGTCGGAATATGGAAAATATCCCTTGAGTTTGAGGCCCATTTTCATAGAAATGACCTCGAATGGAAATTCATATGGTGCATAAGTCTGTAATATTGAATTTGTTTGGTTAGTACAGTTTATTTGTTTTCATGGGATTCCAAATGAATCCAAGGGATAAGTAGATAATTGGAATTTTTGAGGATTTAGTTGTTGCATCCTCTTTACTAGACCTTTGGTAGCTTAAGTGGAGGTTTCATTTGTAGCAAAGTTGTTGATTAAGAGGCCTAGCCTATCCCATCCAGACCAATTTAGAAATGGCCCATTCGCTTAAGCGAACATTGCTTAAGCAATGTGTCACGACCCAAAACCCATGGATCATAAGGGCACTTGTTGCGAGAAGCCTTGAAAAGTACGACTATAACCCAAATTGATATGAAATAAGAAAATAATTCAAAAATAAAGGCAAGACCCCTAGAATGGAGTCAAGCCACATATAAATAAAGTAAAAGTGGAAATATAATCAAGATATCAACCAAATCCAAAAACTGGTGTCACGGTGTAAGAACTAACTATATACAACTTGAGGTAAAAAATACATATTATATCTATATAGGACCAAAACTCTTTCAATGAATACAACTAAGATAAAGTCTAGATCAAAACAGGTAGCAGTTAATTATTGAAGTATAGATCAATCGCTATCTTGAATGTGCTCTAAGTATTGCCTAGATCAACTATCTATGCAGCATAATTGTACCTTGATCTGCACCAAAATGGCACAATAGGGATGAGTCTGGTCCATTTGTACTCAGTAGGAATCATAGGCCGACTGAGTAAAGTATAAATTAAAACATATAAACACAAACTATGGATATATCACCTATTATGAAAAAAGTCCCAAATAGTAGAGTGAAATTGAATTGTGTTTGAACTAAATCTTGTCTTACGAATTCTAAGGAAAGGTTTGATAAAGGTCTTGATGACCACAACTTTACTTGAATGGTAGTTAAAACTAACGAAGTTGTCTATTAAGGTTATTGATTGACAGATGGTTCATAAAGACCTTGTGTGCATGTATGGAGTTAAATTGTGGCCTTGTTGGCTTAAAATAGTTAAGTGGGTTAAAGTTCTTAAATAGTAAATTGAGTGGATGTGAATGCAAGGACAAAGGGTTAGAGCCCTAATGTCGATTAGAAATGGACACGATGGCTTGTGGTTAGTGTCCACTTACATAAGAAGATGGATTGTGGTTAGAGTCCACTAGTTTGATAAGATGGCTAGTGGTTAGAGTCCACTTGTCTAACAAAATGTCTTGAGGTTAGAGTCCAATTGTCTAACAAAATGTCTTGTGGTTAGAGTCAACTTGTGTAGCAAAGTCTTGAGGTTAGAATCCATTTTCTTAACAAGTCAACTTGAGGTTAGATTCCTCTTAGTTGATATAACCTAAGCGAGTGGAAGGTTAGATTCCTCCACTTTATGGTTCATAATGCAGTGCTTTGAAATGCATTTTATGGCCTTGTTATATCTTTGACAATTGATGTATCTATATGTCTACAGGACTATGTGTACATAAATGTTGTTTCTTATCATTGTATGACTTGATTTTGCATAATATCAATATTTTATCCTTATGCTTGAGTTGAATCTAATGCTCTAGCTACTAATTTTCTCTGAGCATTATGTTCCCATGTGACATAGAGGCTGGAGCTTCTTCCTCTCTCTCTTTGTAGTAACTAGGTATTTGAGAAGATCATGTGTGGACTTTGAAGTGGTGATCTTCCATACTTCAAAAGGTATACATTTTATATTCCTTCTATGTTATGTCATATATATTTATTAGACTTGGTTGTTCGCTATCATCAGGGGCATGTCTCGTCATATTATAGACATTAGATTGGTAAAGGATTATGGATGACTGTAGACTTGGGCAGGTTGGATGTTGTATTTTGACATTATTGAAACGATTAGACATTCTTAAGTTATGTTTACTAGTCTTATTTTTGCTTTATTATTATATGTTTGGATTTTATTCGACACTTGTGAATAGATGTGATGGTTTGGTTGAGTTAAAAAGGCAATCTTCAGTCCTTGTTGGGCTTAAGATACCCACATGGAAAGTCTTGTTGTTTGGTCATGTACAGATAGTATCAGAGCCTAGGTTTATGGTTAGTTGGGTGTCCACAAAGCTATGTCGATTAGTCTCTCATTTATGGGTGTGTAGTGCATCATACTTATAATAGAGTGGCTATAAGGCATTTAGGAATGCTTCACTTTCTTGTTGTCTTATTTTGAGCTATAAATTTTAAGGTGTTGGATCCTTATGATTTCTATTTTCTCTTCTTTCAGATCATTCCCTTAAGATGATTTGAAGTTTCTTCAAACCCTTTTATTTGACTAGGGACAATGTTTATGGGACTCTCTCTGTTATAAAGTCCGTACTCTATGTAGGGGTCAGATACCTTATGGTCTAGGAGTTCCACTAGTTTCCTCTAGTACTTCTCTGATTCCTTTGGTTGATATGTTGAATATTGAATTTTGATAGTAGATTCACATAATTGCTTAGTTGGTAACTTCTCAGGCTGAGTGTGGTTCATCTTTGACTCCATCTTCTAAGTCCACAAGGGTTGGCCTATTTATGACGTTGAGTCCTTCGACCTTTACCATTCTTAAGGTGGAGGAATATCCCCATGGTTTTTTGGATAAGATAGAAAAGATTTTTAGAGTTATTTATGCCATTAATATGGAAGGGGTTGAGTTTTCATCCTATTAGTTAAAGAATGTGGTATACCAATGGTACGTGGAGTGGGAACGAATAAGGAATGATGTTGATGAGTCATCCTTGTGGGAGGATTTCACTAATACTTTTTTGTACAACTTTATTTCTCTAGAGTTGAGGGAAGAAAAGGTAGAGGAGATTGTTAATTTTAAGCAAGGAAAAATGTTAGTCAATGTGTATGCCATGAAGTTTTACCAACTTTCTAGGTATGCTTCAGATATGGTGTCGGATATGATGGCTCAAATGAGAAAGTTCCCCATGGGATTATATCATGAGTTAGTCCTTTAGAGTAAGGTATCTTTACTGATAAAAGATATGGACATCTCTAGGTTAGGTGTTTATATGCAATAAATGTAAGAAGATAAAAAGAAACAAGTTGATATTGGTGAGGGGAAGAGAAAAAGGTCTCAGTTTTTAGACAAAATTAAAGGCCAGCAGTTTAGTGGTAAGTGGTCTAAGTTGAAGAATTGGGTAAATCCCAACTGCTATTCTATAGCTTGTGCTCCCTACTCGAGGCTATCAAGAGATAGATATTTTTAGAGTGGTAATACTTCTAGGGCACAGGGTGCCCAATCTTATGCTAGCGTAGCTGAGTCGGCTCCATCCTACCCTTCTTATAGATTTTGTGTTTAGCATCATTATGAACAATATGAGAAAGAAAGATCTAATATTTTTGATGTGGTCAGATTGGGCACATATTGTGAGAGTGCCCTAGTCTAGTGTCTTCTTTAGCCCATAAGGCCCCTATTTCTACTTTATCTACTAATGCACCGAAAGGTGCTAATTCTGTTTCATTTTCTATATTTAGTTCTAGTAATGGTTGAATTTGTTTTTATCCACTTACTTCTAACAAAGAGTCTGAGGTATCTCAAAATGTTGTTACAAGTATTTTGAGACTTTTCTCTCATGATGTGTATTGTTTGATTGATTTGGGGTCCTCTTTCTTTGATGTGAACTAATTTATGGCTATGTATTTTGATTTTGGTCCTATGTATTTGTTGGTTTCTTTTTCTTTTTCTACCCTAGTAAGAGACTATGGTTGTTGTAAGAGTCTATAAGGGGATTGTGATAGTTGTTGGTAGTAAGGAAACTATTGTAGACTTGATAGAGTTGGACATGGTTGATTTTGATGTTTTTCTGGGGATAGATTGGTTGTATTTGTGCTATGCTTCCTTATATTTTTAGACCCATATGGTCATGTTTAAATTCCCTAATGCGCTAGTCATTGTATGGAAAGAGGGGTTATTTAGTACCTAAGGGGAGGTTCATCTCATATCTTATGGTCCAAAAGTTGATTTCTAAGGGGTGTTTGTATCATTTCTTCCAATTTAAAGATTATAACTAGGAAGGTCCTTCACTAAAATCGGTTACAGTGGTTAGAGTATTTCTCGAGTTCTTTTTGATGACATTTTTGCTATCTCTCCCGATAGGGAAATTGATTTTGGGATTAATGTTTTTTCGTATACTCATCCTATCTCTATTCCTCTTTATATAATGGCTCCAACTAAGTTGAGGGAGATTGAGGAGAAATTAACGAATATCTTAGATAATAGTTTTATTAATCCTAGTGTGTCTCCTTGGGGTGCTCCTTTGTTGTTTGTGCATAAGAGGGATATTTCCCTTCAGATATGTATTGATAATCGTCATTTGAACAAGGTAATCATAAAGAATAAATATCCTTTTCCTAGAATCAATGATTTGTTTGATCAACATCAAGGTGTGAAGTATTTCTCAAAGATTGATATTAGATCAAGTTATCATAAGCTTAAGAGTAGAGAAGTGGATATCCCTAAGACTGTCTTCAGTACTCGGTATGGTCACTATGAGTTCCTAGTTATGTCTTTTGGGTTGACCAATGCCCCTCGACATTCATGAATTTGATGAATATGGACTTCTATCCATATCTAGATTTGATTATCATTGTCTTTATTGATTTTATCTTGGTCTATTCAAGGAGTGAGGTGGATCATGTCGATTATCTTTGGGCTGTGTTGCAAATCATGAAGGATCATTATTTGTATGCCAAGTTCTCAAAGTGTGAGTTTTGGTTGAAAGCTATGTCTTTCCTTGGTCATGATATATCTAGTGAAAGGATCATGGTGGATTCACAAAAGGTTTTCATGGTTAAGAAGTGTCCTAGACCTACGACTCCAATGATATTGAGAGCTTCTTAGGTCTAGCCGATTACTATAGGCTATTTGTGGATAGTTTTTGACAATAGCGGCCTTATTGACTAAGTTGACCCAAAAGAAGGTCTAGTTTTTGTGGTCACTTGCGTGTGATGGTAGTTTTGAGAAGTTGAAGGATAAATTGACTTTACCTTGCCCAAGGGTAATGTTGGTTTTGAAGTGTATTGTGATGCTTCTAGTATTAGGATAGATTGTGCATTGATGCAACATGGTAGGTTGGTGTCCTATTCTTCTAGGAAATTTATAGTTCATGAGAAAAACTACCGTACTCATGATTTAGAGTTAATGGCCGTGGTACTGCCCCTCATCTCTTGAATGGCCAAAAATATCCTCCAAATGGTCCCCCTCTGTACGTCCTTGGATTCTTCTTAGATGACTAAGTAAAAACACTTTTTCACTACTTTTCTTATTTTTAGATAAAACACCCTCTTTTGATAAAATTTCAACATGAAGACAACAATTCTCTCAACAACACCAAGAATACAACTTCTTCACTTAAGCTCGGAATGAGTTGAAATCTTGAATCCAAACACTTTTCATCATTCTAAACGATTCCAAACATCTATTTTCCCAAATTCTTCTCCAATTTTTCAATATTTTTGTAACCTACTTAAATTTTCTTCAAGTTCAAGATCTTAACAATGGTAGATCACTCAATTTGACTCCGTTTTGGCTTAAATTTGAAATGTAGAATCTAATAATGTTAGAGAAACTAAATCAAACACTAGAAACACAAGAAAAATATAAAATAAAAAAAAATCAAAATTTGACCTAAGAACAAAAATGTGAATAGTAATTTTTTGTGATTTTTTGATTTTCTAAGATGAATAGACCAAATATTGACATCGTAGGAAAGAAATCACCCTTGGATTTTTTACCAAATGACATCAGAATAAATTACGGAATCAAAACTAAACTACAATTAAAAAACAAAAAGATAAATAGTAGATGAATGCAAGAAATAGATAGCCACATTGAGCAAATGAATAGAAAACTAAGGGTATATAAAATCCCTAACCCTCTATTCAATTCCAATCAATGAACCTAACTCTAATGTATACCTCAAAGGAATTGGATTCCCAAGCAACCTACATTTAAAAATAAAGTATCATAAAAAACGATTCCTATCTTGCCTCACACTCTCACAAGAGTATACATTCATAATTCTTCAAAAACTATCTACCAAATGAAAGAACGGCCTTATTTATAGCCTAGGGACAATTATTACATTTTATGGGCCCAAAAGTGACCCATTTGGACAAGACCAAGCATAGAAGCCCACTAACCATCCCCTTAGGCAGTCTAAGTGCACATTGGACACATCTTCAAGGCATTTACCTATTTGTAGCTTACTCTAACAGATCCATAGAAGTTTGGGCACACCTCAATAGCATATGGGGAGCATATCATCATCGGGGGCATTTCTAGTACCATTAAGCCTTTTCTTCCCTCTTTTACGTCCCTTGACCTCCTTGATTGTGATAATTATACAGATTGTAGATTTTGTCCCTTGAGATCGTAGTTGGATATTGGGTATTCCTCTGAGCATCACCCATGAAGGGTGTGATGAGATTTAGGAGAAAAAATAATCTCAATCCCATATATAATGGAACTTTTTAGATATTTTGCCCAATTGGAGTGGTAGTGTAATACTCAAAATTTTTCACACTCTAAACCTATTAAAATATTGGCCAAAGAGTTAGCTTTCCAATGATTCATGTTTGACCTTAATATGTTGTCATAGAAAAGTGTTGTGGAAAGTTCCCCTAAGAACTTTTTACACTACTACGACTACGACTTAAGAAATGAGTCATAACAACTCATGACGAGTCATCACAAGTGATTCATAGTCCCAGTAGTATGTAACCAAGAATTCCTTCTAGTGGTTAAAATTTCAATGCACGAATCATTGTCAAACCTTACAAGTCATTGTGTGGACCCATAGCCTAACTTGTAAAGGATCCAAGAATCAAGGCTCATACTACAACTTCACCTAGTGACTCAGTCAGTTAAAATGAGTTGTTAGGTGGCAAGTCATAGTCATAATAGAATGTATCGAGAATCCAAAGAATCCAGTTTATGACTCAGTCCATGACTCATTACTAGTCATAACGAGTAGTGAGATGAGTTGTAACGACTAGGAATGTGTTTTCTTGTGTATTTTCCCATGGAATTTTATGTCTTGTCCCACGCCCTTAAAGGACAAATCCACATCATTTTATCTTTAAAATAGTGTTATAAAATAACCTAAAGCCCTAAATTATAACATAATTATCAATTTCACCTAGGAGGAATCAAAAAGGAGATTATTTTCTCTCTTAAGAGCAATCTAGTGTTCTTCAAGTAAGTCCGATTCTCAAGAAGGTTTCTTCAAGGATTCTACTTCAAGTATATTGGATATTCATCAATGGGCTACTTCTACCTATTGCGTCCTAAAGCAATCCAAATTTCATTAAGTTTTTGTCTAGGGTTCCATGAGAAGTGTGAATTTTATAATTTAATCTGTTAAACTCTCAAACTCATCCATGAAAATATGTTCCCTCATTATAATTATGTTTCTCTATGTGTGATAATTCAAATGTCTACATCCTGAATGGTTATTGATTCGGATGATATTCATGACTTTTCCATACCTTGGATTGTTCAATAAATGTCAAGATAAGTGTGCATTAGATAGTGCTAGTGGATTATGAGCACTCGATACCTAGATATTCATAAATGTCACATATTTAATGTTTTAAGTCATTCAAAGTATACTTTTATCATTAAATTAAGAAACTATCATTTTGAGCATATGTTAGTATAAGTCATATTAAGCCTTTCATCACTATCAGTGACATTTCAGTTGAGAGTTATACTTAGCACTGAGAAAACCTAGGAATGTAGGCTCACATGCTAATAGAGTATAAAGGCCTTTTGTAGAAGTCCCTAAGTTCCAAAACTGTGTAGCCAAAAAATATGTTATGAGAGGTCACATTCCAGTTGAGGACTAGTACTCTCTTAGGGGTTACTCACCAGTAGATAACCAATACCCTAGTCCTTCAGGACATTATATTAGTGGGTCTACATGACCAGTGTTGGTACCCGTGGCAAGGACCTAACACACTTCCAACTAGGGTTATAGGTTGGACCCCGAATAGGTCATATTAGGGCATGTCGGTTAGCTCTCACAGTTTTAGTTCAGTATTAAGATTATATCAGTTTAGGTTTGCATTACCAAGTTTACATATATCGGTTATTTTGTTATTTAAATCATTACAATACGTGTTTATACTTGGTTTTGTATTCAATATTAATGTCCATACATTTATGATAATTATATACGTATATTAGGAAGTCTTTGTCTCAAATACCAGTACATTCAAAGTACTAACCACACACTCTCTTTTGTGCTATGTTTTTTTATAGAATAGGTTTGGATGCTTAGTTCCGCAATCATACTTAAATAGTCCTTGTGCAACACAACAACAACATTAACGAGTCCTAATCAATCGAGGACAAATTATACTATATGTCAAGAATTATAATATTTCAATTCTTATTTATTTCAGTAGTAAGAGTTAGTTGGGAGCTTGTTGCAATAGCTCATCATGCTTAGAGTATTTCAGACAATCAAACAGTTTGTTATGTCTTTAGTAACTTATTTCAGACTCTCTGCATTGTGTTATGACTACGGGTTCTCTTGGGTCGTGACAACGTTAGTACCAGAGCGCAATTTATAGTATCCTTAGATGTTATCAAAACAACATTAAGTAGTGTTTTATTCATGAATTTGAAGCCCACCACATTTATGGGCTAGAGGCTCTAAGACTTTTTAGGAAAGTTTCCCTTCTTTCTGTATTCATGTTATGCGATAGAGTATGAAGCTCTATTAAATTTCCCTCATCTAACACGTCTTCTGTCTGTTTACAAAAAAATTCTCCTAGAAGGAATAATGGCAGGAGGAATGAGGACCAACCCATGTCTCCACCTGGTTCTAAAGACATTTAAATAAGCAGGTCTTCTATACCAAATTTGAGGCCACTTTTATTGTTTTTGCCCAGTCTATGGCTGCCTAAAATAAGCTAAAGGCTTTTGCTCCATCCAGTCAAGTAGTGAATATGGTAATAACAAAAATCTAGCATTTTACTAGGATAAATCCTCTAACATTCTCTAGATTAAAGTAAGAGAGGGATCCGCATGAGTTTTTTGCTTGTGTGTAGAAAGAGACTGACATCATGGGTGTCACTTTTAGTAAAAGTTTTGACATATCTACTTAACAATTGTAAGGGGTGGCTCACACTTTGGTGAAGTAGTGAAAGGCGGATAGAGGCACTGATGCATAGCCTATAGAGTGGGATGGTCTTTTACCGTTTCCTTAGACAAATTCTTCCCAGTCGAGTTGAGGTAGGGTAAAGTTCATGAGTTCATTAATTTGATGTAGGGTAGCATGTGTGTATAGGAGTATTCACTTAAGTTCACCAGTTAGCAAGGTATGCTATAGCTATGGTGGCTGGTTCTAGTTCCCAAATAAGTAAGTTCATGCCTGGAATTTCTATAGATATGGACAAGCAGTGTAGGACTGCAATGTTTATTAAGTATATAGACCATTCTATATTTATTGTTCATGCTAAACAGATTTAGGAGGAGAATTATAAGGAGAAAGAAAGGGAAAATAAATGATATAAAACAAGTCACTTCAACTTTTTTCAGCAAAGGTCTAATGGTAGAAATCATTCTCAGTTCAAATAGAAATCTTTAACCCCAATCCCATCTTCTATTAATGCTCCATAACCTATGTTCAGACAAGACAATCAAGAAAGAGCACAGTTTTTAAGTCCTAAGTTAGAGTGAATAGTAGTCATATTAACCCCTTCAGGTTGAGCTGTGGTAAGAACCACAAGAATGAGTGCATCATTGGTAATGATATTTGTTTTGGATATGGAAAGATAGGCCATAGAATTAGGGATTGCTATGTTGTAATTAGGGATTGCTATGTTGTTTCTCATAAGGGTAAAGATTTTCATCTGAAAGTTCAGGCTAGTTCTTCAGCAGTTCCAGCATGTTGTCTAAATCAATAAGGTGCCACTTCTAGGGCAACCAGTGGCCATTGTCAGAATCAACTTTATGACCTTCAAACTCAAGAAGACCAGCATGATTATTCTGAAATGGTTGCGGGTATGTTGAAAGTCATCCATATTAGTAAACTTCATGTTAGACCAAAAATTTTTGTAGAGAACTTCTCAGTGTCTACTCTAGTTGGTAGTTCTATTATAAACAAAAGGGTATACAAAAATTGTCTGGTCACAGTATCTCATAAAGTTACTTTGGTTGATATTTTAGAGTTAGAGAAAACTAATTTTGATGTCATTCTTGGCATGAATTGGATACACTCTTGCTATGACTCAGTTGATTGGAGAAACATAATAGATTAGTTTTAGTCCCCTAATGAGCCAATCCTAGAATCGAAGGTAAACCTTAGTCCCTATAGGTTGGTTTATCTCTTTTCTCAATGACAGGAAAATGATATCTAAGGGATGTATCTATTATCTCATTTGAGTCAAGGACTCAAGTCCTAAAATATTTTATCTTGAGTTACTTCTAGTAGTAAATGAATTCCAAAAAGTATTTCATGAAGATTTTTTAGGAGTTCCTCTTAGATAAGTGTTTCATTAGGCCTAGTGTTTCCCTATTTGGTTCTTCAGTTCTTTTTAGTGCAAGAGAGATGATTTACTTAATATGTGCATCGACTACTATTAATTAAATTAATTTATAATTCAGAATAAATATCCTATCCCAAGGATTGATGACTTATTTGACCAACTTCAAGGAGAAAATTATTTCATTAAGATTGATCTCAGATCAACTATCAACAGCTTAGAGTCAGAGAATGTGAAATTCTTAAGACATTCTTCAAAACTCCATATGGTAACTTTGCATTTGAATTTATGCATTTTGGACTAACGAATGATTCTAAAACTTTTATGGACTTGATAAATAGAGTGTTCAGTTAATATCTAGACATGTTTTTCACAGTCTTCATAGATGACATTCTCATCTATTATCAAAGCGAAGGTGAGATTGCTGACCATTTCAGAATTGTTTGATAGGTCCTTAAGAATCATCTTCTTTTTGTCAAGTTTAGTAAATGCGCATTCTGGTTGAAATCAATATCTTTCATTTGTAACTTTATTTTCAATAAATGCATTTAAATTGATCCTTAAAGGACCAAAAAAGTATGGAACTAGCCTAGACCCATCATTCCATTGGACATTAGGAGTTTTCTGGGTTTGGTCAGTTACTATAAATGATTTATTGAAGGATTCTCCTCTATTACCTCTCCCATGACTAGAAGGACTCATAAGAAAGTCCATTTTTAGTATTTAGATTCTAGTTAGGAGGTTTTAATAATTGAAGACTTGAATCACTTTCGCTCTAGTATTGACTCTCCCTAAGGGTTTGGATGGGTTCATAGTTTATATGATGCTTCCAGAGTTCGGCTTGGTTGTCTGTTGATGCAGCGAGGTAAGTTCATAGCCTATACCTCTAGAAACCTTAAACTCTAAAATAAGAACTACTCAACTCTTGATCTTGAGTTTGCGACAGTTATTTTTGCCTTAAAGATTTTTGAGGCATTATCTCTATCGTATCCATGTGGATATGTTTACTGTTTACAAGAGCTTATAGTATGTATTCACACAGAAGGATCTTATTCTTCATCAAAGAAGATGTCTTAATTTATTAAAATACTATGATATGAGTGTGTTGTATCACCCTGGTAAGGCCAATGTTGTAGACGATGCCCTTAGTAGGTTGTCTATGGAAAGTATTGTCCATGTTGAGGATAATAAGAATGAGTTAGTTCATCAGGTTCATCGACTGGCTAGCTTGTCTATTTGATTGGTTGATTCAGCCAAAGGTAGTATTTAGGTTTAGAATGGTTTGAAGTCTTCATTGGTCGTCAAAGTAAAGGAAAGCAAGATAGAGACCCCATTTTTGTTCAGATAAAATAGGTAGTTCAGGATTAGAAGGTTGATGTTTTCTCCCAAGTGGGAGATGGTGGATATTATTGTAAAGGAAGGTTGTGTGTTCGAAATATGGGTGATTTGAGACAGCGGATGCTAGCGGAGGTTGATGGTTTATGATATTTGATTCACCAAGGAGACACTAAGATGTATCAAATTTTTTGAGGAGTCTATTCATGGAATGGTTTAAAGAAGGATAATGTAGAATTTATGGCAAGATATCCAAATAGTCAACAAGTTAAGGTTGAGCACCAGAGACTTACTGGTAAGCTTTAACAGTTTAGCATACCTACTGGTAAATAGGAAGTCATATATATTGATTTTTTAATAGGGTTAACCCATACACATCATCAACATGATTTGATTCATATCATCATGGATAGGATACCAAGTCAGCCCATTTCTTACCAGTTCATACTTCATATTAAGTTGAGGGTTATGCCAAACTTTATCTCAAGGAGTTGGTGAAATTATATGGGGTTACCTTGACCAAAATTTTAGATAGAGGTACAATGTTTACCTCTAATTTTGGAAAGGATTTCCAGAAGGTTCTTGGTACCCAAGTTCATCTTAGTTCAACCTTTTCACTGACAAACTGACGGTCAGGTAGAAAGGAAAATTCAGACCCTAGATGATATATTTAGGGCTTATGTTATTGACTTAAAGGGTAGTTGGGATTATCACTTTAAATTAATAGCATTTGGTTACAATAACATTCATCACTCCAAAATCCAAATGGCTCTATTTGAGGCTCTCTATGATATAAGGTCTAGATCTCTTAATAATTGGTTTAGAGTATGTGAAGCTACTTGGGTAGGGCCATATTCAATATTTAAGGTGATGGAAAAAGTTTAATTGATTTGTGAAAGGCTGAACACAACCTAGAGCCATCAAAAATCCCATGCAGATGTGAGGAGAAGCGATATTGAATTTGATGTTAGTGACTATGTGTATTTGAAATTTTTTCTCATGAAACAAGTGAATAGATTTTGTAGGAAGGGCAATCTTAGTCTCTTCTATTTTTGCCCATGCATGATTTAGAGCCATTTTGGGAAATTAGCCTATGAGTTAGCATTGACTGCAGAGTTAGAGTAAGTTCACCTAGTGTTTCATATTTCGATAAATGCATTGGTGATCCAACTTTAGTCATTCCTTAAGAGATGTGGGAATGAAATATAGCCATTCCTATGAAAAAATCCCAGTTGATATTATTGATTGTAAGATTCGTAGGTTAAGGAATAAAAACATTTCCTTAGTAAAGGTTCTATGGATAATTTAGTCCGTTGAGGGATCTGCTTTGGAAGCGGAAGACGATATGCAATCCAAGTATCCCTATCTCTTCTCTACGAATTTAGATTCAGCTTAAGGTAATGGTTCATTAAATTAATTCTCTTATTTTCTGTCTAAGCAATCTAACCATCCTCGTTTCATAGCGTGAATTCACCTGTTTAGTCCATCCCATGCATCATGTTTCAGATTTAAGATATTTGGTCATGATTCAACTTCTAAATGGTTTATACACGATCTAAGTCTTCTTAGTGTCCTAGATCTGTTTTTTCATTTACGGATGAATGATACCAAGGGAGGAGATATTGTAATACCTCAAATTATTAAATCTCTAAACCTCTTAAAATAGAGTTCACGAAGTTAGCTTTTCAATGCTTCAACACCTCCTTAATCAAATTTCATGTCCAAGAGTTGTGGAAAGTATTCCCTAAGGACATGATAAACTACTATAAGTATGACTAAAAGAGTAGTAACCACTCGTGATGTGTCGTACTGAGTGATCCATAGTCACAACAGTATGAAATAGAGAATCCCTTCCAATGGTTTTAAGTCCAGCACACGGCTTGTAGCCAAACCATATGAGTTGTTGTGTGGACCCCTAGCCTGAACAGTAAAGGATCCAATAAGCAAGCCTCAGACTATGACTTCTCCCAATAACTCATAATTAGTCGTAATAATTTGTTAGGTGTCAAGTCATAGTCATAACATAATGTTTCCAGAATCCTAAGATCCTAGGTTATGACTTAGATCTTGACTAATAACCAGTCGTATTGAGTCATGATTTGAGTCGTAATGAATGGGAATGTGTTTTTCTACATGTTTTTCCAAGGACTTTTATGTCTTTTCCCATTCCCATAAAAGCCAAACCCATAATTTTTTAACAAGGGGTGGTATGAAAGACCCTAAAGCCCAAAATCATAACATAATTATAAATTTCACCTGAGAGTTACCGAAGAGGTGATTTCTTTCAATCCCAAAATCAAACAAGGATTCTTTAAGCTATTCTAATTCTCATGATTGTTTTTTGAAGGCTTCTACTTCAGGTATGTTGGGTATTCATCAATGGGATCCTTCAAAACATTAAGTGCCAAAGCTATAAAAATTTCTTTAAGTTTAATTCCCCTTTTGTTGGGTTCCATGAGAAATGTGAATACCATAATTTATTTAGTTAAACTCTCAAGCTCTATAATAAAAATAGATTCCCTCATGATAATTATGTTTCCATATGTTTGATAGTGTAAATGTCGACATCATGATTAGTTATTGATTTGGTTAATATTTATGATTTTGCAATAGCATGGATTGTTGAATATTTGTCAGGTTAAGTCTGCATTAGATAGTACTAGTGGGTTATGAAGACACGATACTAGATATTCATGTATGTCAGAGATGTCAATTTTAAAGTCATTCAGAGCATACTTGTATTATTTAATTCAGAATACTATCATATTGAGCATATGTCAGTATCAACCATATTTAGCCATTCATCAGTATTGGTGTTAGTTCAGTTGAGAGTAGGACATAGAACTGAGTAAACCTAGACATAGACCTCAAGTAGATGCCCTAAAGTTCCAGAACTACATAGCTAGAGTAGGTTATGAGAGTCACCCGCTAGTTGAGGACTTACACTCTCTTAGGGGTCACCCACTAATAGGGAACTGACACCCTAGTCTTTTAGGACATCTTCTTAGTGGATATGCCCAACCAGTGTTGGTACCCATGGCAAGGTACTGACACCGTTCAACTAGGTTTATAGGTTGGACCCCGATTAGGTTAGGTAGGGGCATGTCATTTATATGATAGCTCCCACAAATTCATTTGAGTATTAATGATATAAATAGGAATATAAGGATGAACAAGGCTCTAAGTTTGGGGTCATGATTTGAGGTGGATTTATGCACCTTAGTACTGTTATCCTGGTTTATTTAGGATGTTTTGTGTGCTTAATATGTTTATAATAATATAAATAAGAATCTAAGAGTTGATGTACTTGATTATAATTTTTAAGTAGTATTTCAAAATAGTTTGGGGTTCAAATAGGTCATTTGTAGTTTAGACGAGAGAACTAGTTTAACTATCTTGAGCTAGGTGCTGTTCTAGTAGATTGAATGATTGTGTAATTATTTATGTAACAACTTTTTATAGCGTTCAAGGTTCATTTGAATAGAGCAATGAGTGAAAACACTAAATAAAGATTAAAAGGACGAAACTAGTTCTTAACTTAAGTTTCTAGTTCACCAATGTGGATTATGTGCTGTTTTGAGCCCCAATTTTTTGTTTTTAATGATATAGGATGATTTTTAAGTTTATTATGATGATATATGAATTTTATGCAATCTTTAAATTATGTGGAAACAACATAAAAAAGCTTGGAATGGATCGACGAAAGCACAAGACAAGACTTGATCTAAAATGGACACTTTGCATGTCCATGGAGCATTGCGGACCCAATAAACTTCTATGGAATTCATGAAATAGATATGGAGATTACTAAGGGACCAAAATAAGTTTTATCCATGATTATGATGTGTCAAAAACCCTATATACTTTGATATAGGGAGCGATACGGACCCTAGTCCGAATTCGGCAGATTTGACCTCCTATAAATATGACACCTAAACATGACCTTAAACACCTTGGACGAATTGAATACTTTGAGGGAGGATGTAAAACACTTAAATTAGGATTTTTATTTCTTTAATTTATTTTTTATGGATTTTAACATATTTTCTACCTTTGCGATTACGGTTATGTCTCTGAGCGGCTAAAAGCCCCTTTTCCAGGGTTAATGCCAAGAATATGAATGTTGTTGCTTTAAATTGATTTTTTTTATTGATTATCATATTTGGTTATTTTTTATCCTTTTTATTAATATTTTAAGGAGTATCTAACCTTACAATACATCCATAGTAAACTCGTAAGCCTAGAAAGAGGAACAAGAAGATAGTAGTGCGGATAAATAGAATAGGTTATAAACATCCATTTAACAAAGGTTATAATTTGCATATAGGATATGAATATACCTAGGTACACTATTTGGTTCACTTACGGGATGAAATATAAATGCATTTAACTTAGGAACCACATCCTCTCTTAATGATGCAGTTGTGAAGCTGAGTTAGATAGGTGATTAAAGGCTCGGAAGACCATAGTCATGAAACAAACCCCATGAATCAACAACCAAGATAAGTAACTGAGCAAATGATGTTCAAAAGCACAGTATGATCATTCGTGGAGCCTTAATCCTTAGTTTCTCTCCATTGATAGTCGAAGCACTTAAATTTACCACATTATTAGGTCTATAGACAGTTATAAATTCCAAACTCTTTTGATTTCCTTTTCACCACTTTAATCTCCATAGTTAAATTTTAATTAGATAGTTGTTGATAACAGTCCCTGTTGGTAATAACGCTCAAGTTACACGTCAATTTAAGTGGAAGGCAGTTGTTGTCAATATATTTACCCAACTTTGGAGTTAGGGTAAAATCTACTAGGAATAATGTAAGTGGAAATTATGTCACTTTGAAATAATAGATACAAGTTAAATCCAAACCTATGTTACAAGAAGGTAAAAATAGGGGAGATAGGTATATACACTAATGTTTCTTTTTGTGTTTTTCTAGTATAAATTTAGGGCTATGAATAATTAGATTTTTAACAATTATGCATGGATCTTGGGATTATGCATTACTAAGGGAGTGATATATAGGTTTTGGAAATCAACATCAATTTAGTAAGCCAAATCTAGGTAGGTTTGGTTATAGGTTTTGATGCTAGTTTTTCAACAAAACACCAAATTTTCACCTATTGATTCTTTTGAATACCTAATAGGTGTGTTCAGAATTTTGTAACCACAACCTCAATCTATCCATCCCTATTTTTAGGATGATACCTATGGCATAGTAAACCTCACATTCATCCTTATGTCTAAGATAGTGAAAATTTTGCAAACTACACACAATTGTCAATTATTTCTTTGGTATTCACATCCCTCTTTCGAGGATGACATAGATTCCTAAAATTCACCCAAAACCATTCTTTCGAAGATGGCTTTGAGCTTTCACTTATCATACCTATATCGATATTTGGGGCTTTTACCCATCAGAGCCCAAGAAAATTAGCTTAGCAATGATAAATCACATAAACATAAATTACTAAATAAAAGCTAATCAATAACAACCCACACACACTTTAACCCCTATTCACACATAAACCCAATAGGGAGATCTAACTACATATAAGATAAATAAACATAGATATACCCAAAATCTCCATTGAAATGATTTATTAAAGCTTAAGTGAATGTTACTTCAAACTTTGCACTCCCATAAATCAACAATGGAAATAAGCTAAACTTCCACTTATAAAGTCTCCAATGTATTCTTCACCAAAAAATTATATAATATTTTCTTCTCCGAAAATGGAGGCTATGAATCACAAGAACTAAAACCTAGAAATTATATTGAAAGATGGAATATGATACATGAATCAAGGGTTTGGGTATTTTTTCTCCAAATTGGGATCAACCACGTACATTTCCATATTTTCCATTGGGCTGAATTCCTCTGCTAAGTCGTGATCACGCGAGTCTGGCAGCAACTGCGATCATGCGACCGTGGCTAACTTTCACAATCGAATTTGATTGAGTTTTGCTTGACAGTCACGATCGCAGTCAATGGACCACGACCACGGTACATGAGTCCTTTTTTCTCCAAGTCATGAGGCATTTTTACTCCAAGTCATCAGCTACACTTAGCTGCATTTTTCAATCAATTTAAGATCCATTACATATCTGTCTATCTTTTCAACTCTATACCTGCAAAGAGAGGATATTTGTGCAATTTCTCACAAATACATCTCACTTATTCATTCAAAACAAAGTAATTTGCATAGATTTTAAGTGTGGATGAGTGGTAAAATCACCATTCATCAACACCCCCAACTTAAAGCTATTGCTTGTCCTCAAGAAACACTACCTCATACCATAAGACACAATCATTTATTCCTAAACTTCATGCTTTAAAGATAACAATGACTTTAACCATAGTCACTAACACAAGTAGCTCATTGCACATGGGCTAAGATAATTTCACTACACCTTTCATTATAAAAGTCTATATCTAAGATACATTGGACTTCAAAGAGTGACTAAGCAACAAAAAATCAATACTCTAGAAGTTACTCCCTTTTCACCACAACTAAGCTATACTGCATTCGTCTCATTGCCAGAAGGTGAAAAAATCACTCACCTCAACTTGTTTCACATGAAAACATCACTAGAAAGGTAATTCCTCACACCAAGCTACCAAATATACAACAAGGAATTTTAAGTGGAAAACTCTCTCCCTCAAAAAAAAAATCTTCATGCAGCAAGTGTAATACGATAGGCTTTTCCATATTTTCAATCACCACCATAAAGAAAGAAAATGGTTGGATATCTCAAAGAGATTTCTAAGCTTGTAACGTAGGTTTGGGTTAGGGTAGGATATAATTGTGGAATAACATGGTTACACCCTTCATTGAACATCTATTCACACTTTTAAATCCTCTTTTTTGACTATGGGCCATACTTTTTTCATTTTCTCTATTTAATCATGCCTACCTTTTATTTCTTTTGTTTCCCAATTTCATTCATCTCTTTGTCTTGCACTTTCAGGAAACTCTTTCCTATGTTCGACTCTTTCTTCTTCTATTTGGTTCTTTTAAAAGCCTAGGTATATTAGGCATATATCTATATCTTCGTCGAGCAAAACTTACTTCCATCAATATTTACCACCCCTAACCTAAGCTTTTTGCCTCAAATTACATTTTCAAGTTAAAGGAGGGTATGGTTCAAAAGAGGAATAAAAAATGGTTTACGACTAGCAATGTGTTTGCCAAAGAAAGGTATAAAGGCTCACAGTGGGTGACGAGGGATTATATTCATGCTTGGATAGGCTTTTTAGGCTACAGTGGACTTCAAAATCATAAAGGTGGCCTAAGATCATTTCTCCAACCAAATATAATCAACATTAGCTTTGAAAGACTAACTAGGCAAGTTCTAGATAACACAAGTACACAAGAGATGCATGTAAATAGATCACCATACATGGCATGCAAAATTCACAAAGGGAGCTTAAATGTCACTCCCACTAGAGACAAATTTGGAGTATCTATATCTATTTACAAGTTCAAATCTTGTGGAACTATAAAAAAAGAAAAATTTTTGTTACCAAATTGCTCACGTCCATGCCTTTGATTTTGTTTTAAAAATTTTTGGACGGAGGGGTTAGTTCATTTTCAGTTAATACCACACACAATTTGCTAAAATATGACAACAACCAAAGTCTTAGTCTCACAATGAGGCTTAAAATGGGAAAACTACCCATATGGCTAATCAGACGTTACCAACACCGTATAACATGATACTAACTTTTACAACATACAATGCCACAGGTACTCAGACTTTCCTTATATTTTTGACAATTATGTTATGGGTACTCAGACTTCCCCTGCACCTATTCCTCAAAACCCAAACTTGACGCTTTAACCTTAAGAATGTTGTTAATCAATCCATCATAGGGAAAAGAGAATAATACATCACCAAAGTCAAAATAAAAGTTACATTAAAAAAAGACTAGAAATAAAAGAAAACATGATAATCCAAAAAATGTGGGCACCATCAGGGTACCAAATAAACAAAGTAGCCTCCCTAAAAACAAAATAAACATAGTATACAGAGTGTCATTCCAACATAATATCAACAGAAATATTCAGTGCACAACACCAAAACAATACATATTTGGGGGCATCCCCAACTAAAAGGATGTAGTGTCCTCACTGTATGTGCGAATAAGTAAGAGTAAAAGTGTCTTACTGAATATGAATCAAGAGCTACCCTCTCTCACTGACTCTGCTCCATCACCCTCAACATTATTAGTAGACCAGTCAATATGGGCCTCATTCTCACAGTCCTTCCTCGGTGAAGGTAGTTGATGGTTGGGATTAAATACCTTGAAGATGCACTTCACCCCATTCTACAGCCTCTTAAAAAATTTATCACGCTTCTACTCTCTCTTTAATTTTTTTATATGAATACTTGAGGTCCTCGTATGATGCATCTAGGGCTGAATAAGCCCTCTCCAAATGGACAATAGTGGCTCCCTACTTCTCCTGCTCCTCACTGTACTTATCATAGTCCGATTGAGCAACGTAAGAGTGGCGAGAAGTGGAGAACACTCATTGTCCTTGAGGTAATATGGATAGCAGTTCTTTCACCACCTACGTCAGATCAGAGATATCATTGAAGGCGATGGTTGATCAGGGTCTGCAAGAGTCTGTGTCCTCTTGGGATGATTTACTCGAGTCCATCTTCCTTTTATTGCTTTGACATAAGGCAACCTCACCTATAAATTTAAGTGGAAAGATGAAGAGGCCTAAGCACACCTGGGTATCTGTATCATACTCCTCTATCTATTCTCTCCTGCATAGCTCTGTGATAAGAAAAGAGAGGAGATGATGTGTACCTCTATATTTTTTCAAGTACCTCTATTCTGAATGCACAATATCGCATATATTTAGGGCAATTCCTAAGAGAAGACAAGCCATCATATAAGCTCATATATCTATGAAAATGGTCAGATGAGTGCACAACAATACTTGGCTATAGATGATATTCAGCCAAAGCCTAGCCTCAGATATGAAATCATTCATCAGAATATCTCTCTTGGTGGTGCTCCAAGGAAATTCTTTCTTTGCACATAAGATGTCTGGTCTAGGTCCCTGGTGCACATGCTTTTCCATAAAACTGCTCTATATCAGCATTCAGGAGTCCATATACCTCATTGATCCGCTCTGTCCTGAAGTTCACTTGCTTTCCTAAATAGTATTACTGGGTTTATGAAAGAGGCTATGCATAGGTTAGCATAGAATTTACGTACGCAGTACTTATTAGCAATACAGGGGTCCGGGGCAATGTACATCCACTCAATCTGATTAAGTTTGCCATGAAAACCTAGGAGTTTTTCTTCCACATTATCTAAGTTGATACCCCTTTTTGGGAGAAATTTAGTCCCATAAAAGTCTACATTATAGTAGTTCTGACATTATCGGGTCATGAATCTGTTATTTTCAAACTCCTTCATTCCTGAGGTGTCTTAGTAATGGTAAGTCATGTAACTCAACCCAACATTAGTATTATCGTATAAAAAATATGCTAGATCAAACAATTAAACGCATGCGGCAATGTTATAGAAAGTTTTGGGGGCAGAAAAGGATGTGCAAAAATTTTGATATCTGCTAAAACTTATCCTCAGGTATGGTGATCGCAGAGTGTCGACCGTGACTGCAGTAGTGTGATTATGGTCATCGAGTCTACATCGCGGTACTAAGACAAGACTTGCTGGTTTTTGTACTTCAGTCTAAGGACAATTTTAACCCCAACTTTTATTTAACTAGGAATGAAAAAATTATAAACAATGAATTAACACCTAGGATGTGTGATTATAGCCCCCAAACATGAAAGAATTCAAATTAAACTCTTCAGGGTATGTAATTCCCCAAAATCTGATTCCCGGGATGCCACGTGGTACTCTGAACTACAAGTAGTCCTGAGATGACCCTGGCTGCCTTTTCTAAATCTGAATCTCACAGCAGGGAAATACGAATGAAAAATCATAGTAAATATAGAAAATTGTCTGAACTATCTGAGTATGTCTATACTGAAAAGTTGAATATTAAAACAAAATTTAAACACTAAATATGGTAGTCCGATAAGCCCTTACTAACTGAAACTAGGGAGTCAGTGGGACAGGCCCCAACTATCTTGAACTATTTGAAATGAATGCTAAAGTATCTACTAATAGACTAGAAATCTGACTAAATAAGTCCCTGAACTGTGAAGACTTACCAACTGCGAAAATATAGATGAGATACTTTAAAATCACTCAGGTGGCTGAGACTGAGCAACTGAACCTACAGTACGAGACAATGTAGCACATAGAAATATATGTGGATCAGTATTTTGAGGATGTACTGAGTATATGAGGGTGAATGCAATAAATAAGCAATATCATCACAATTTATGAAGTCATGCATGCTAAGTGTAAATGATTCACATAGGCTTGAATAATCTAAAACCTAAAGATCATAAATCATAATAGTAAAGAACATAATATAAATCTTGTGAGCCGTTACACTTAGTTCTGAAATTTGTGTTCTGTTCTTATTCTCAAATCATAGAGGATTAGTGAAATCTGCAAGTCTGTACAGATAATACTTTGTCTTTTATCCGAAGGTTTATATGTAGGGGAGGTTCTTCTAACCTACACAAACATTGGTCTTTGTCCCCCTAGGAAGGAACATCCTCACATTGAGGAGAGGAAACATACTCTTGCTAGGGAGTATAACCTATCAGAGTGAATACATATATATCATCCACGTAGAAGTGGGAATAATGTACATCCTACTTTGGCACATAGTTCTGGGTTATAAAAATTTAGTAATGTATCCATCTAGGTGCTAAATACTACTCCCAAAATAATATTTGTATGCTCATTCTGATGAAAATTATCTTTTAAAATAATCTAATAATTTATAATGAAAACCAACTGTAATTCTGTAAAGCAAAATCTATAATTTGAATCTGTAAAGTGAATTTCATATCTATTCTGAGACCAAAAGGTCAAATCTTTATCAATAATCTAAAAGAAATATGGTCATAGGGTACTTATAGCAAAACAATAGTGAAATAACAATCTTTAATTAGGGATTAATGACCCATGTAACAATATCATGTTAAAACATCTCAAAAATTCATGCTTGATAACGTAAACATTTATAATTCAACATAAAATCTGAAAATTACTGCACAATGCATAGAAATATGAATATAGTCATGTAATCTGACTTCTAAATCAATGAAAATATCATAAGTTTATAAACAACAATAATGGGTATAAAACCTAACTTCAATTTCATGGAAAATCACATAAAATGAAATAACTTTTGTAATTAATAACAAGGATGAAAGAAGTATTCTTGTTCATAACCCCACATACCTCAATGGATGAGCTAGATTCTAAACTTGAATATTAGGTCTCTTTTGATTCTTTGGAGATGACTTATTAGAGTTCTTGAATTGGAGATTATCAATCTTGAATTGCATTAGAGAATAAATGGAGAAATTTGGATTTCTTGGGGAGGAAGTTTGACGAACTAGGATTTTGCTTGAGAGAGATTTGATGAAAAATGGATGTAAAGTGCTTTAGAGGGGTTTAATTTATTGTTTAGGATGTATTAGGGGATGGGAGACTTACAAAAATGCCCCTCTTAAACTCATAAATGGAACTAGATAATTGACGAAAATCCAACTTTTGACCTTGGTGCAATGCGCTTCTATTGCACAAGCCACTGGGAACATGTATGGTGGCACAATGCGGTGGTATCGCGTTGCCACCTCATATGGGACCTGGAAACATGACTCGATTCACCAATATCACAGACCCTCACTTGAATTGGACAATTAGGGATTTGGCCCTCTCCGCGATCCCCTAATATTACGGAGGGCGGGCCACTGAAAATTGACAAACATCATTTAAACCTTCTCTGTGACACAATAATAACATAAATGATGGTGTCTTACGACTAGAACTTAAAATATCTATAAATTCTTACTCGGTTATCGGATTTAGGAGAATCTTTTATCGCTAGAAGCTTTTCTTTAACCTTCTAGGAATAAAATTAAGCTAGGAAAAGTGCGGGGTGTTACAATATCTCCCTCTTGGGAATATTCATCCTTGAATTTTGCTGATTAGACTTGGAATATTAAAGAATCTAAGGATACATAATAATCATGCACAATTGAAATAAATTGCTAAACTGAATCTAAATCATTCTGAGCTTCTGAGAAATCTGTGAGTGCATGAATTTACATGAGGACCACGATATAGCTGAATATATGATTAGAAAAGAATGGGATTAAGGAAGAGTATTAGCTTCGGCTAGATCTGAGTTTGTAGAGAAGAGATGAGGGTACTTGGCTCTCATATCTACTTCTTCTTCCCTAGTAACTCCCTCAGCAGATTGATTCTGCCAAAGAATTTGACCAAGGGAGCTTCTTTATTCCTTAGTCTACAGATCTGGTGATCTGAAATCTCAACTAGAATCTTTTTATATAATAGGCTGTTCTGAATATCTGAGCTTTTTAGGGGACCTACAACAGTAGAGTCACCGATGCACTTCTTAAGCATAAAGACGTGAAACATAAGATGGAGGGTTGACAAATCTGTGGCCAAATCAACCTCATAAGCTACTATCCCAACACGACTCATTATTTTGTAAGGGAAAACATACCCGGGACTAAGATTCGCCATTTTACCAAATCTCTTCACCCCTTTCATGGGTGAAATCTTCAAATACACTAAATCTCCAACCTCAAACTTGAGGTCCCATCTTCAGATATCTGCATATAACTTCTGATGACTCTAAAATATTTTCAATCTTTCTCTAATTAACTTAAATTTCTCCATAGCTTCGAATACTACATGGGGCCCAAACAAAGTGGCCTCGCCCACTTCGAACAAACCTATGGTTGATCTACATATCCTCCCATATAGAGCCTCAAATGGGGACATCTGTGTGCCAGAATGGTAACTGCTATTGTAAGCAAACTAAATCAATGACAAATTCTCATCCCAACTACCTTTGAAATCAAGATCACATGACCTCAACATATCTTTTAGAGTTTGGATGGTCCTCTCTGATTGACCATCTGTTTGAGGGTGGAAAGCTGAACTATGATGGACTTGGGTACCAAGACCCTTATGAAAGGCTCTACAAAATTGGGAAGTAAATTGAATACCCATATCTGTGATGATAGACAAGGGAAATCCATGCATACTAACTAACTCTCAAATATACAACTTAGCATAATCCTCAGTTGTATAGGACGTATGAACTATTAAGAAATGCATTGACTTAGTTAATCTATCTGCAATAACCTAAATCGAATCATGCTAATGACACGAATACGGTAAACCAGTCAACAAATCCATATTCACCTCGTCCTACTTCCAAATAGGGATACCAAACTCTGGCAACGTACCACTAGGCCTTTGGTGTTCTATCTTAGCCTGTTGACAAGTTCCACACTTTGCTACAAAGTTTACTATATCTTTCTTTATACCAATCCACCAAAAGATATCCCGCATATCATGGTACATCTTGGTAGCACCTCGATGTATAGAATAACGCGCACCATGCGGTTTTACCATAATTCTCAGTCTCAACTCATTAATGCATGGCATACACAATCTACTTTGGTATCTCAACATGCCATTTCCCCCTTGGGAGACAACCTCTACCTTTTGGTCTTTAATCGACTCCTTCTGTTTGACCAAATTAGAATCCATATCTTGCTTCTCCTTCACTTCCTAAACTAGGAAAGATTCGAAACTACTCTGAACCCAAATATTCCCTTCAACAGAATCAATTAACCTAATACCAAATCTAGCTAATCAATAAGATTCTCGAGCTAACTCTTTATTATCGCTCTCCACATGAGCAACACTACCCATAGACAATCTACTAAGGGCGTCTGCCACTACATTGGCCTTGCCCGGATGATACAACACACTCATGTCGTAATCCTTCATGAACTCCAACCACCTTCTCTGATGGAAATTCAACTCCCTCTGATTAAATACATACTGCAAAATTTATGATCCGTGAACACATCAACATGCACACCATATAGATAATGTCTCCAGATTTTCAAAGAAAATACCACAACCGCTAATTATAGATCATGGGTTAGGTAATTTTTCTTATGATACTTCAGTCATCAAGAGGCATAGGCTATGACAATACCTTTTTGTGTCAATGCACAACCCAAATCAACTCTGGAGGCATGATAATACACCATAAAACCATCTGTACCATCAAGTAATGCTAAAACTGGGACTCAAGTGAGTCGAGTCTTCAACTCCTGAAAACTTTTCTCGCAAGAATCTGACCACTGGAACTTAACTTTCTTTAGGTCAATCTAGACAAAGTAGATGTAATAGATGAGAAACCCACAACAAAAGATCTATAATAACCAGCTAGACCCAATAAACTACTGATGTCAGATAGAGAGATAGGTTTAGGCCAATTTCTTACGGCTTCTGTCTTTTGGGGATCAACTCTAATACCATCGGCGAATATATTATGATCGAGAAAGGCTACTGACCGTAGCCAAAATTCACATTTTCTAAATTTGGTGAACAATTTATGATATCTAAGATTTTGCAAGACAATTCTATGATGATCTATATGGTCACCCTCACTACGGGAGCTTACAAGGCTATCATCTATGAATACTATGAAAAATATAACTAGATACTATTTGAACACTCGATTCATAAGGTCTATAAAAGAAGTTGGGGCATTGGTTAGCCCGAAAAATATGACTAGGAACTCAAAATATCCATAACGGATTCTAAAGACTATCTTTGGAATATCACACTCCCTTACCTTAAGATTATGATTGCCGTATCTAAGGTCTATCTTTGAGAAATAACTTTCACCTTGGAGTTGATCAAATATGTCACCAATTCTAGAAATAGAATATTTATTTTTTATCATAACTTTATTCAGTTGATGATAGTCAATGCACATTCGTAAGGAACCATCTTTCTTTCTCATGAATAGGACGGGAGAGACCCATGGAGAAACACTAGGCCTTATAAAGCCTTTATCTAAATGATCCTTGAGTTTCTCCTTTAACTCCTAAATCTCTATAGGAGCCATACAATATGGAAGGATAGAAATAGATTGAGTATCGGGAAAAAGGTCAATACTGAATTTTATCTCTCTATAGGGAGGTACCCTTGGGAGATCTTCAGGAAAAACAATAGTAAACTCATTGACTACTCTGACAGACTGAATTTTTAAAGTCTCCAATTTAGTATCTTTGACTCGAACAAGATGATAGATACATCCTAAGAAATCAACTTTCTAGATTTAAGATAAGATATGAAATAACTCTTGGGAGACACTAAATTACCTGACCACTCAAAAACTAGCTCATTTGGAAACTGAAAATTCACTACTCAGGTACGACAATCTATAGAAGCATAACAAGAATGGAGCCAATCCATACCAAGGGTAAGATCAAAATCAACCATGTCTAACTCTATCAGTTCTGCTAATATGACTTTGTAAAGAACAGTGATAAGATACTTTTTATAGATTTTCTTAGCAACAACTGACTCCCCTACTGGAGTAGACACCAAGAAAGGCTCAGGGATTTTTTCAGAACTTATCTCAAAATTTATGACAACTAATGGGATCACATAGGAAAAACTTGATCCAAGGTCTAACAACACATAAATATCAAGATGGAAGACATGAAGCATACCGGTAACAACATCTGGTAAGTCATCCTGCTTTAGATGAGATGATAATGTATAAAACTAATTCTAGCGCTGACTGTCACTGGTACTGGATGAGGAGCCCTTAGGAGGGGATGGGTGACCAAGATGAGCTGGTGCACTATTAGCCAGGGTTTAGGGACAAACATCTCTATTTCCCTATCTAGCATGAGGGCTCTCATTAATTCTATGACCACCTGGCCACAACCATAACAACCTTTCTGACCCCACAAATATTCACCTCCAAGGTTTTTTCCATACTTAGCACATTGGGGATGGTTGGGCTTCCCACTCACACTGTTCTGAGACCTTGTCATAGAAGACATACCCCACTGCTACTACCTGTTTGTGGGTGTAGGAGAACTGGATGAAGTAGGTATAGACATAAATAAATGATTATGAAACTGTGCAATTTTCTCCCCCAGACCTATTCTGACCATAGTCAAACTGCCCTGTTCTAGCCGTCTTATTTACTCTTTCTCTTTTCTTCATATTTTATGCCTCAATCCGTTGAGCATACATCATCAACCTAGGAAGATACATATCTTCAATGAGCATGAAAATCCTACATTCCTTAACTACCAACCCAGACACACCGGTCACAAACTTACTCATGCTTGACCTAGGGTCAGCCATCTAATTAGGGGCATACTTAAATAACTGGTTAAAATTTAGGCAATAATCCTTCACTATTATTGAGCCTTGCCGTAGGTCCATGGAATTTGCTATCTTATCTTCCCTCATCTACCATGGGAATAACTTGTCAAAGTATGCATCTTGAAAAATTTGCCAAGTCATGGGGGCTATATTCTTCCCTCTACTTTTCTTCTACATCACTACCTAATCATAAGCAAAATCTTTCAGTCTATAGGATTCCAATTCTACACTTTCCTCTTCAGAAGAATATATAATTCAGGTGATCTACTTTAGCTCATCTAAATACAACTGTGGGTTCTCACCTGCCTTCGACCCAAAGAATTTAGTGAGTTTATTCTCATAAAATTTCAGATTTTAGTTACGACTAAGTCCCTATTTGCTAAAGTAGGGCTGTAGTCAAACGAATGCCCTGAATATTAGCTGTAATATCTTGGGCTAGTACCTAAAAGAAAGCCCAAAACTCTGCATATGATACATTCTTATTCAAAGGATCAGCGGGTTGAGGTGGCTGGTCATCATTTCTACGTGTGTTAGTTCAACAACGAGGCATTTTATGTCATATAAAAGAACAAGTTAGAAGTAGATAGAGATACCAAATGCATGATAGATCTTGAAAGAAGAGATGACTTCTTAAAACTCTCCATAGCCTCTTGCTCATAGATGTGGAGCACTTTACAATGATGTTCAAGATTCTATGTAATGCAGCTTGTTTGACTCCCTAGGACTCTCTAAACCTTAGGCTCAATACCAAGTTCGTAACACCCCAAAGTCTGATTCCTGAGATGCTACACGATGCTCTAAACTACAAGTAGTCCTGAGCTAACCCTAGTTGCCTTTTCTAAATCTGAGTATCAAAGTAGGGAAATATGAATAAAAAATCATAGTAAATATAGAAAACTATTTGAGTATATCTATTCTTAAAATCTGAATACTGAAATAAAATCTAAATACTAAATCTGGCAGTCTAACAAGCCTCTACTAACTAAAACTAGGGAGTCACTAGGACAGGCCCCAGCTTACTCGAACTATCTGAAATGAATGCCAAAGTATTTACTAATAGACTGGGAATCTGAATAACTAAGTCCCCAAACTATGAGGACTCACTAACTATGGGAATATAGATGAGTTACCCAAAAATCACTTATCCTACTAAGACTGAGCACCTGGACCTAAATTATGAGACAATGTAGCACATAAATATATATATATATAGATTAGTACTTTGAGGATGTACTGAGTATATAGGAGTGAATCCAAGAAATAATAAATATAATCACAATTTATAAAATCTTTCATGCTAAGTGTAAATGACTCACATAGGCTTGAATAATCTAAAATTTAAAGATTATAAATCATGAATAGTAAAGTACATAATATAAATCTTGTGAGCCATTACACTTACTTCTGAAATCTGTGTTCTGTTATTATTTTCAAATTATAAAGGTTAAGTGAAATTTGTAAGTATGTATAGAAAATACTTTATCTTTTATCTGAAGGTTTATCTATAGGGAGGTTCTTCTAACAGACATAAACCATGTGAGCATTCATGGAGTCCAATGTCTTTGTTCCCTTAAGGAGGAATATCCTCATGTTGGGGAAAGGAGTCATACTCTAGTCAGGGAGTATAACCTATCTGAGTGATCACACATCTTTTATCCACATAGAAATGGGAATAATCTACATTCTATGTTGGCAAGTAGTTCTTAGGTATGAAACTAAAGTATCTTAACCATCTTGGTGCTAAATAATTCTTCCAAATTAATATATAAACGCTTATTTTGATGAAAACCCATTTTTAAAATAGTATAATGGTTTATAATGAAAACCAACTATAATTGTGTAAAGCTAAATCTATAATCTGAATTTGTAAAGTGAATTTCATATCAATTCTGAGACTAAAAGGTCAAATCTTATCAATAATCTGAAAGGAATCTGGTCAAAGGGTGCTTATAGCACAACAATCTTGAAATAGCAATTTTTAATTAGGGCTTGATGACCCATGCAATAATCTCATGTTAAAATATCTCAAAAATTCATGCTAGATAACATTATAATACCCCACAAAATACTAAGCCTAATTTAGTCCATTTATGTTTGTTAAGGGGGTCCCATACTTAGAAAATTCAAGCTAAATTTCTAGACTTAGTTTATTTTGTCCTTCGAAAGGTCGCAACGTTATTTCATGATCTTAACATTCTTAAGTTGTCTATATTTCCATTAGTTCATGATCAGGAAGGTCAATAGGTGTTCTTGAAGAGTTTTTGAATTTTTTGAAACTCGTTTAGACCACATTCAGAGTCCCAAAATTGTGGACAATACAATCTTGGTATGCCACATCGCCAATCATGCTGGTTGATATTGTTGTAGGTTTCCAGGGTCAAAGTACTGAGGCTCGATGCGATGATGGTGCGACGCATCCACAATCACATTGATGCCATGATGCGCTGCATCTCTAATAGTGCCGGTGCCTAGTTCTCATTCATTTAATTGTTCATATTTTTAAGGGCAAAAGGGTCAATTTCCCACACCTATATAAGTCTAAAACACGAGAGCAAGCCCCATTTCAACCATAATATAGCCACTTCTCTAAAAATCCTCTCAAAAACAAGTTAGGGTTCATAAATAGGGATCCAAATTCAAGAGAATTCCACCATCAATCTTCGTAGAATCAAGAACTAAGGCATGCATAGAAATTATGCACCATATCTCAATTGTAACCCAAATGATAAGTGCATGCTTTACCTTTATGATCATAATTACTTCTATGATATTGGTATGCATTATAAATGTTTTATAAAATTCTCATGAGACTAGTTGATGAAATCATGACATGTTTATATTCTTTCCCCATTCATGTACAAGTAATGAATCTCAAGTGGTTGTTGAAATGTCTAAATAAATGAATGATAAGCATGTAGCAACTGTTGAGCTTTTAAGCATGTCCCATGATTCACTTATTATACTATCGAGTCCTGGGGGTACTTGTACCTAACAATTTAGCTGTATGCCTAGAGGCAGTGTCAGTTTTTACGATACTCACAGTCAAGCCATAATCAGTAGAACTCAGTCAGTCATGTGACTCAGGAGAATTTGGTAAATTCAATATTTGTCCAGTAATTTCAGTGATCTCAGTAATCTCAGTATTCTCAGTCAGTTATCAGATCTCAGTGGTATTTAGTTCAGACCTCAGTAACTCAGTCATCTAGTAGAACTCAGTAGCATTCTTTCAGTTTATAGAATTTAGTAATATTCTATCATTCAACGAAACTCAAAGAACTCAGTTCCGTCAGTAAAAAACTTTACCATCATTAACAGCTCGGTCATACCTAATGTGAACTAGGAAAACCAGTTCAGTGTCTACTTAGTTGGGAGAAGGATTCAGAACTGAGTAAACATAGGGATGAGGACTCACCTATTATCCAGTAGAGGGTTTGATCAGTAGTAGCAATCCCTGCATACCAGAACTATTTAGCCAGCATATGTTGAGATATAACCTTACAATCTTAGGGATTATATATCTCTTTTGAGTTTTCCATATAGCATGGGTTAATGGAAGAGCCCCCTGTTAGAGAGGGTTTACTCATAACTTGTCTTTACCCATGGCATAATACTGATACCCTTCCATCTAGGGTTGCAGGTTGGACCTCACCAGTTCTGATTCGGGGCATATCTTTTAGATGATTACCTCCCACAGTCTCAGTCTCAGTTTCAGATTCAGTCTCAGTAATAGAACTCAGTTTAGTTCTACAGATATTAGGATTGTAAGATACAGCCACTCAGCTAGGTACAAAACTCAGCTAGTTTCATCAGAATTAGGACTATTAGATATAGTCATCTAGTTTAGCCTAGAACTCCAATAGTTCTTTAGATTCAGGACTGTCAGATACAGTCACTCAGTCCAGTAAAGAACTCAGATAGTTTCTCAGTATCAGTATACTCAGTTATCAGTTATTAGTAATATAGTTCTAGTAATCTTAGATATCGATTACCTGTAAACTCTATAATTCATATCATCAATACACTTTGTTATTCAGTATCCCAGTATTAGTAAACTTATACATCAGTACATCAGTATTGAGTATTGTCATGACCCCAGTCCCAATTTATGTATTCATGAATTTATTTATTACGACCTCATGTTCAAGTCACCAACCAGTTATTATTGTTTATGCATATGAACCCTTGCATTCAACTTACTTCATGTGCATACCAGTATATTCAATTGTACTGATGTATTTGTGCTATGGTGTTTTAAACTATATATTTAGAAGCACAAGCCCTCAAGCATCCTTAGTAGATCAGATGTTTAGTAGCCAGTCTAACAGTGAGTCCTTATCATTTGAGGATAGCATGATTATTTTATTACTTCAGAGTTAATTGGGGAAATGTCCCATCAACTAAAAACTTTCAAATAGTTTAGAGGCTTTCAAACTACAGCATGTTTCAAAAAGTTTATTTTAGTTTTGGGTATTGTTATAACTCATTTTAGACATTGTGTTATATTCAGTACTAGTTCAGTTATGAACCTTATGGCCTTACAACATATATTCCAGATATTTATAGTATATTATTTACTGCTCAGCTACAGATATCAATCATGGGTTAGCTTGTGGTTTCTTGGGGTCATAAGCACCGTGTAGCATTCTGGGTACCAGATTCAGGGTGTTAAAAACTTGGTATTAGAGCCTAAGGTTCAACAATGACCTAGGAAGTCTGTAAAGTCGCATCGAGTAGAGTTTTGTGCATGGATGTGTTGTGCACCACATATATGGACCTGAGTCTATGAGATTTTTTAGGAACAGTTCCTTTCTTTAAGTATTTTTATGCTAATAAGCATGAGCTCAATTTAAACTCCTAGTCTAATCTGTTTTTTATTCAATTTATAAAATATGCCTTCTAAAAGGGCTAGCAAAAGAAAAACCCATAATCAGTTAGTACCTCAGCCAATTTAGGTAGATCCCCTGGACGAACATGTTTCTCATGCAAAATTTTGGACTTCATTCTCTACTCTAGTCAATCCAGTCATAGCTCAGAATGAATGACCAGCTGTTATTCCGGCCAACCCAGTGGCCAATTCAGCTGCAGTGAGGATTTAGGACTTCACCTGAATGAATCCTCCTCTATTCTTCGGTTCTAACTATGAAGAGGATCCATAAGATCTCCTCGACCAGGTTCAGAAAGTCACAAATTTTATGGGAGTGACTTCCAAAGATAGTGCCGATTTAGCCACCTATCAGCTACAATATGTAGCCCATACATGGTTTAAGCAGTGGAATGGTGACAGTGGTATAGATAAAGGGACCATAGAATGGGAGGACTTTCCTATGGCCTTCTTAGATAGATTCCATCCCCTAAAGCAGAAAGAAGCCAAAGTGTTAGAGTTTATTAATCTCAGAAAAGGTAGCATGAGTATGAAAGAATACTCCCTCAACTTCACCCAATTATATAGGTATGCTCCCCATGTAGTAGTAGATAGTAGATCCAAAATAACCAAGTTTATGTCTGGGGTTTTAGGTAGAGTGGTTAAGGAGTGTAGGACTACGATGTTGATTAAGGAAATAGACATATCTAAAATTATGGTCCATACATAAATGAATGAAGAGTAGAAACATAAGAAGAAGGAAAGAGAGAATAAGAGAGCCTGAGCAGGTAGTTATAGTTTTTCTCAGCTAGCGTCGTAGAGTTGTAACCGTTCTTAGCATAGTCAAAAGTTTTCAGTCCTTGTTCCCTCTTCAGTTAGTGCCCCAATACCAAAGTTCAAAAATGACAGCAGGGTTAGGGCGCCAGGCTCTAAAGTACAGGATAGTGAGGGTAGGAGTTTTATTAATTTGCTTTGCGAAGAGTGCGGTTAATATCATAAGGGTATGTGTAAAGCGGGTAGTAATGTGTGTTTTGAATATTGCGAGTCAGGTCACAAGGTTTGAGACTTTCAAAAGCTCGATCCTTGAAGTCAGCACGGTCGTCCTTCAACTCAGTATGGTTGCCTGAATCAGCAGGGTGCCAATTCCAGCACAATCAGTGGCCAATGCCCAAACAAACTCCATACACTTCATTCCCGACAAGATCTGGAAAGTTCTCCTGATGTAGTCACCAGTATGTTGTATATATCTCAGTTACATCTTAACACTTCTTCAAATTTTGGGCCTTTTTTTTCTTTTATAACTTTCTACATACCAATCATCTTTAAGGTTAGACCAAATATTAATGGGACCTTTCTCAGTCTCCTCCTAGTGGGTCAGTCTATCATAGCCCGACAAGTACATAGGAACTATTTGGTTATGGTCTCAGAAAGCTTGGCCTTTAGGTTCTAGTAGTAATACCAATATGGGTAGGAAATCGGTGATTCCCAACCCATTCCTATCCCAATGCAAAGTTTTTACTTCAACAATCATGATACTTGTGCATCCATCACGTCATATCCTATGAACCCAGCATATATTCACATTTTCCATAGAATCGTGTGCATTTCAAGTTCTTAGTATAAGGAATCTAAGTTCACTCAGTCTTACGAATCATGTCCCATGAACACAGAAATTCCATACTCAGGTCATTCAACTCATGACTCATGGTACGCTCCTCATTATCAGTTAAAAATTTAGACTATGTCATGCATATCCATAGTTTAGACCCCTCAGTGTCACGTATATTCAGTAAACGAATTAGATAGTCCTACAGAACCTTGTCCTTTAGTTATCAGTTATTTATCCATAGAAATTAAACACTTTAGTACCAGCCAAACCCTTAGTTATGAGGAACCAGTAATCAGTCCCAATTATAGTCTTAGTTTGAGTTACATCTCAATTACCATTTTAGCTACAATCTTAATCCCAGTCCTAGTCCAGTCAGATCATAAACTCAGTTAACTTTCAGGATTACCCATTGATAGGATATGGCCATCAATTATTTAGTTATTGGTATTTCAGTATCTTTGTTTACAGAATGTTTCCGAATCATGTTGGACGCTTGGTCTTGCATGATTAAGGTAATACAGTTTCACTCATTCATGTTTAGTTACCTCACGTTACCCAGTCAGTCATTACCTATAATGTATAATACTCTATAGTGTAAGTCCAGCCTTTCAGGTTTAGTAGAGTTTAGACTTACAGACCCATTAGTCAGCTATCAGTCATTGAGTTAATTAGATAAGTTAGTATATTTATGCATTCATGCTCAGCACACACGTTAATATTTTCAGTAGTCTCATTTTTTGTGCATAAGGCTTAGTTACTTTATCTTATATGATGTTTCATATGCCTTGTCTCCTAATACAAGAATCCTATACATTTAGCGATTTCCTATTCTGATGATATGCTTAGATCAGGCCAAGATTTGCTTTATCCCTTTGGTTACTAGAACTCTATAGAAAAGCGTCATAGGAACGCTCCAGTCGAGTATAAGTTTCCAGTACGAGTTAGTTAAGCAGCCAGTAATTCAGTTTAGCATCCAGACAGACAAGTCCAAATGGCGTGGTTTACCATCTTTCCATCTAGTCGCACTATGCATAGTCTCATGAATGTGATCATTCTAAGATGGACTAACCAGGTAGTTTCCTGTTCAACCCAGTTCATGTATCATGTCTTAGTTTTAGATCTTAGATATTCAGATAGAAGGTGCCTCGTGTATCGCCACAGTATTTCTCATAGTTCAGCAAAGTTAGCCCAGTATTTTCAAGGGACATAGTACCCCAAGGACAGATACACTCTGATTCCCCGAACCTTCATGACATAAATGTTCTTCTTTATCTTTTCGTAACAAATTCAGTCAAGGGTAAGTGGTACTCATGAGTTGACCCTCAAAATCCGATCTCAGTTGTAAGTCACATATTCAAGGTACTCAGTTTAGATTATGATATCCAGTTTATGTGTAACAATCTAGACTAAGATATGTTCACGTGTTTCTACTCATTCATATCTAGTAATAAATTTCAAGATCTTTAGCATTTTCAGTTTATGAAAATAATCTTTCTTGAACTTATCCAGTTTTATGCTAAGAGTTTCATGAAAAACTTGGCATCAATTATCCTTGCATATTCAGTCATGCATTCATGTGTCGGATCATTAATGTAGTCATGCATAGAATATGCATGTTTAATATAAAATATTAAGGTTATTAGTCATCCCTGACATGAAATAATGCATCATATATGCATGCTTAGAACAAATCTTCGCAAATTAGTGATGTTAGTCATATACTCAAGTTTCAGTTGTTCATGTTCACAATGTACTTCAGCTTGTCACTTCCCCTATCTTAGTTAGTCCCAATCGAGGATGAATGTTCCTAAGGGGGATATATTATAAGACCCCGCAAAATCCTAAGCTTAATTCAGTCTATTTATGCTTGCTAAGGGGGTCCCATACTTAGAAAATTCAAGCTAAATTTTAGACTTAATTTATTTTGTCCTTCAAAATTTTGCAATCTTGTTTCACAATCTTAATATTCTTAAGTGGTCCATATTTCCATTAATTCATGATCATGAAGGTCAATAGGTGTTCCCGAAAAGTTTTAGATTTTTCAATACTCGTTTAGACAACATTTTGAATCCAAAAATAGTGGACAAATACGATCTTGGCGTGCTGCATCTCTATCCGCATTGGTTGTTATTGTTATAGGTTTTTAGGGTTAAAGTACTGAGGCTTGACGCGATTATGGAATGATGCATCGACTATCACGTTGATGCCATAATGCACCACGTTGCTAATAGCATCGTTGCCCAGATCTCAGTCATTTAAATGTCCACATTTTTAAGGGAAAAAAGATTAATTTCCCTCCCTATATAAATCTAAAATACGGTATTAAGCCCCATTTCAATCATAATATATCCACTTCTCTCAAAATCCTCTCAAGAACAAGTTAGGGTTTTCTGTTGGTGATCTAAATTCAAGGGAATTTCGCCGTCAATATTTGTAGAATCAAAACTAAGGTATCCATAGTGCTCATTAATAGATTCCTTTCATCCATGAAGTTCAAGAATTAAGTTTTAAATCATGTATTTTGAATATTTTGTTGTGAGTTGATTATGTTCATGAGATTATGATGATGTGATTCCTAAGCTGGAATCTTTATGTGTTGTTCACAAAACTATGTTAATGTATGGCTTGAAATCTATAAGTTTAGTTGATTCATGGAGTTTTGAAGTGATAATTTGATGAATATGACTATGCCTTAAGTTGTGCATGCAAGGTGTTTGATAAAATGAGGGACTAGAAAATATGCATCATAGCTCAATTGTTACCCAAATGATAAGTTCATACCTTACCCTTATGATCACAATGACTTCTATCATATTATTGTGCATTATAAATGTTTTATAAAATGCTCATGACACTATGACATATTTATATACTTTCCCCATTCATGTACAAGTAATGTGTCTCAAGTGATTGTTGAAATGTCTAAATGAATGAATGTTTAACATGTAGCTAGTGTTGAGATTTTAAGCCTATGCCATGATTAACTTATTATACTATCAAGCCTTGCGGGTACTTGTACCCGAAAATTTAGCTGTGTGCCTGAGGCAGTGTCAGTTTTCATGATACAAAAAGTTAAGCCATGATCTGTAGAACTCAGTCTGTCATGTGACTCAAGAAAATTCAATAAATTCAGTATCTGTCTAGTAATCTCATTGATCTAGTAATATTAATAATCTCTCTAGTCTCATTTAGTTATCAGATCTCAGTAGTATTCAATTCAGGCCTCAGTAACTTAGTCAGCTAGTAGTACTCAAGAGTATTCTATTAGCTAATAGAATTAAGTAGTATTCCATCATTCAATGGAACTCAGTGAACTCAGATCAGTCAATAAAAAAACTGTACCATCAGTAACAACTCAGTCATGCCTAGTGAGAACTAGGAAAACCAGTTCAGTGTCTATTCAGTTGGGAGTAGGATTCAGCACTGAGTAAACCCAGGGATGAGGACTCAATTGTTAGCCACTAGAGAGTATGATCCTTAGTAGTAATACCTGCATTCCAGAATTACGTAGCCATCGTAGGTTAATATGTACCCCTACGATTCTAGGGACTATACATCTCCTTTGAGTTTTCCTTAATTGAGATGTTGACGAAAGAGCTCCCAGTCAGAGAGGGTTTTCTCATAGCTTGTCTTTACCCCTGGCATGGTACTGACACCCTTCTAGCTGGGTCTACAGGTTGGACCCCACTAGTTCAGATTTGGGGCATGTTGGTTAAATGATTACCTCGCTCAGTCTCAGTTTCAGATTCAGTCTCAATAAATGAACTCAGTTTATTTCTACAGATATTAGGACTGCCAGATATAGTCGTTCAGCTCCGTACGGAACTAAGCTAGTTCCATCAGAATCAGAATTGTCAGATATTGTCATCCAGTTCAGTCTAGAACTTAGATAGTTCTTCAGATTCAGGACTGTCAGATATAGTCACTCAGTCAAGTAAAGAACTCAGATAGTTTCTCAGTATCAGTATACTTAGTTATCAGTTATTAGTAACATAGTACCAGTAATCTCAGATATTGGTTATTTGTAAACTCCGTAATTCATATCATCAATAGACTCAATTATTTAGTATCCCAGTATTAGTAAACTTATATATCAGTATATCAGTATTCAGTATTGTTACGACTCCAATCCTAGTTTATGTATTTAGGTATGTATTTCTTACGCACTCATGTTCAAGTGATCATCCAGTTATTATTGTTCATGCATATGAACCATTGTATTCAGCTTACCTCACTTGCATACCAGTACATTCAATCATACTGACGTATTTGTAATATGGTGTTTAATACCATAGGTTTAGAAACATAAGCTCCCGACCATCCTTAGTAGATAAGACATTCAGTAGTCAGATGAATAGTGAGTCCTCATCATTCAAGGATAGCATGATTATTTTATTACTTTATATTTCAGTACTTCAGAGATAGTTGGGGACATGTCCCATCAACTCCACAATTTTTTAGATAGTTTAGAGGCTTTCAACCTAAAGCATGACTCAGACAGTTTATTTTAGTTTTGGGTATTGTTATATCCCATTACAAACATTTTTTTATATTTAGTATTAGTTCAGTTTTGAATCTTTTGGCCTTATAGCTTATATTATTCATATTTACAGTATTTTATTCCGTCCTCAATTACAGATATCAGTCATGGGTTAGCTTATGGTCCTTCAGGGTCATAAGTTCCATGTAGTGTTCGGGGTACTAGATTCGAAGCGTTACAAATGTAAACATTTATAATTCAACATAAAATCTGGAAATTACTGAACAATTCATAGAAATATGAATATAGTCATGTAATTCAACTTCTAAATCAATAGAAATGGCATAAGTTTGTAAACAACAATAATGAGTATAAAACATAACTTGAATTTCAAGGACTTAATGTTCATCCCAACTACCTTTGAAATAAAGAGCACATGCCCTCAACATATTTTCTAGAGTTTGGATGGTCCTCTCTTCTTGACAATCTGTCTGAGGGTGGAAAGCTGAACTAAGATAGACTTGGTTACCAAGACCCTTCTTAAAGGCTCTCCAAAATTGGGTAGTAAACTGAGTACCCCCTATCTGAGATGATAGACAAGGGAAATCCATGTAGTCTAACTAACTCTCGGATATAAAACTTAGCATAATCCTTAGCTTTATAGGACGTATGAACTGGCAAGAAATGTGCTGACTTAATTAATCTGTCTATAATAACCCTAATCAAATCATTTTAATGATGTTAATAGGGTAAACCAGTCCCAAAATCCATATTCACCTCTTCCCACTTCCAAGTGGGGATAACAAACTCTTGCAACGTACCACCTGGCCTTTGGTGTTCTACCTTAACCTATTGACAAATTGTACACTTTTCTACTAACTCTGCTATATCTTTGTTCATACCACTCCACCAATAGTTATCCCACAAATCGCAGTACATCTTGGTAGCACTTGAATGAATAGAATAACATGCAACATGCGCTTATGCCATAATTCAGTATCTCAACTCATCAATACAGGGCACACACAACCTACTTTCGTATCTCAACACACCATCTTCTCCTTGGGAGAAAACCTCCATCTTTTGGTCTTTAACCGACTCCTTCAGTTTGACCAAACTAGAATCCATATCTTGTTTCTCCTTCACTTACAAAATTAGGGAAGATTCGAAACTACTCTGAACCCAAACATTCCCTTCAGCTAAATTAACCAACCTAACACCCAATCTACGTAATCGATGAACATCTCAAGCTATCTCTTTCTTATCGCTATCTACATGAGAAGCACTGCCCATAGACAATCTACTAAAAGCATCTGCCACTACATTGGCCTTGCCCTGAAGATAAAGCGCACTTATGTCGTAATTATTCAACAAATCCAACCACCTTCTTTGACGGAGATTCAACTCCCTTTGAGTAAACACATACTGCAAGATTTTACAGTCCGTTAATAAATCAACATGCACATCATACAGATAATGTCTCCAAATATTCAAAGCAAACACCACAGTAGCTAATTCTAGATCATGGGCTGGGTAATTCTTCTCATGAGGCATAAGCTGTCTAGAGGCATAGGCTATGAACTTACCTCTTTGCATCAACACACGACCCAAACCAACTCTGGAGGCATCATAATACACCATAAGACCATTTGTACCATAAAGTATTGCTAGAACTGGGGCTTAAGTGAGTCTAGTCTTCAACTCCTAAAAACTCTTCTTGCAGGAATATGACCATTGGAACTTAACTTTATTTTGGGTCAAACTATACATGGGACATGCAATAGATGAGAAACCTACAAAAAAACGTCTTTAATAACAAGGTAGATCTAAGAAACTCCTAATGTCTGACAGAACGATATGTCTAGGCAAATTTCTTTTGGATTCTATCTTTTTGAGATCAACTCTAATATTATCGGCAGAAATAATATGAATGAGAAAGGCTACTGACCTTAGCCAAAATTCACATTTACTGAATTTGGTGAACAATGTATGATCTCTAAGAGTTTACAACACAATTCTAATATGATCTACATGGTCTCCCTCACTACGGGAGTATACAAGGATATCATTTATTAATTCTATTACAATCGTGTCTAGATACTATTTGAACACTTGGTTCATGAGGTCGATAAAAGCTGCTAGAGCATTAGTTAGCCAAAAAGTCATGACTAGAAACTCAAAATTACCATAATAGATTCTAAAGACTGTCTTTGGAATATCACATTCCTTTACTTTAAGCTGATGATAGCCGAATCTAAGGTCTATCTTTGAGAAATAACTTGCACTTTGGGTTTGATCAAATAAGTCATCGATTCTGGGAAGAGGATATTTTTTGTTGGCCATAAATTTATTCCACTGACGATAATAAATGCACATTCACAAGGAACCATCTTTCTTTTGTATGAATAGGATAGAGCACCCCGTAGAGAAACACTAGGCCTTATGAAGCATTTATCTAAAAGATCCTAGACTTTTTCTTTCAACTCCTTATTGGGAAGAAGCTCAATACCGAATTCTATATCTCTATTGAGAGGTACCTCTAGGATATCTTTGGGAAAAACATCAGGAAACTCATTGACTACACTGACCGACTGAATTGTTGAAGTCTCCAATTTAGTGTCTTTGACCCGAAAAATATGATAGATACATCCTTTAGAAATCAACTTTATGGCTTTAAGATAAGATATGAAATAACTCTTTGGAGGCACTAAATTACCTGACAACTTAAAAGTTAACTCTTTTGGAAACTGGAACTTCACCACTCGGGTGCAACAATCTATAAAAGCATAACAAAAATGAAGTCAATCCATACCAAATATAAGTTTAAAATCAACAATGTTTAAATCTATCAGGTCTGCTAACATGACTTTATGAAGAACAGTGGTTGGAAACTTTTTATAGATTTGCTTAGCAACAACTGACTCCCCTACTGGACTAGACACCAAGAAAGGCTCAAGGATCTCTTCAGAACTTATCTCAAAATTAACTGCAACTAATGGGGTCACATAGTAAAAACTCAATTCATGGTCTAACAACACATAAACATTAAAAGGAAAGACACGAAGCATACCTGTAACAATGTCTATTGAATCTTTTTTCTCCTGATGGGATGGTAAGTTTTGGAACCGATTCTGGTGCTGACCTTCACTGGTACTAGATGAGGCGCCCTGATGAGGGGCTAGGTGACCTAGATGAGATGGTTCACTATTAGCTTGAGTTTGGGGATGAATATCTCTATTTCCCTATCTAGCATGTAGGCACTCTTTGATTCTGTGACCCACTTGGCCATAACCATAACAACCTTTCTGACCCACAAATATTCACCTCTATGATTCTTATTATTTTTTCCATACTTATTATATTGGGGATGGTTGGGCTTCCCACTCACACTATTCTAAGACCTAAATATAGAAGACGTACCCCACTACTCTTACCTATTTTTAGGTGTGGGAGCATTGGCTGAATAAGGTGCAGGAATAGATGAACGATTCTTAAACTGTAAACGATTTCCTCCTCCAAACTTATTCTAACCATAGTCAAACTACCGTATTCTAGACCTCTTATTTTTTCTCTCTCTTTTCTTCATCTTCTGTGCCTCAATCTGCTGAGCATACATCATCAACCTAGGGAGATCCATGTCTCCAATGAGCGTGGAAGTCTAATACCCCTTAATTACCAACCCAGACACACCAGTCACATACTTACTTATGGTTGACCTTGGGTCAGCCATCTGATCAAGGGCATACTTAGACAACTAGTTGAACTTGAGTCAATACTCCTTCACTGTCATTAAGACTTCCCTTAGGTTCATGAACTCTTCTATATTATCTTTCCTTAACTCCTAAAGAACATGTCTAAGAGCGCATCCTAAAAAATTAGCCAAGTCATGGGATTTGTATTCTCCCGTCTACTTTTCTCCCACATCACTACCCAATTCTTAGCAACATCTTTTAGCCTATAGAATGCCAATTCTAGACTCTCCTACTTAGAAATATGCATAATTCAGGTTATCTTCTTCAGCTTCTCTAAATACAACTGTGGGTCCTCACCTGCCTTCGAACTAAATAACTCCGGTGATTCTAATAAAATCTTAGATTCTAGTTGTGGCTAAGTCCCTATCTTGCTGGAGTGGGGCTGCATCCTAACGATTTTCCTAAACATTAGCTGTCATAGCTTGGGCTAGCATTAGAAAGGTAGCACACATTCTCATTCAAAGGATCTGCAGACTGAGATGGTTGTTCATTATTTTTCCATGCGTTAGCTCGACAAGGAGGAATTTTCTATCAAGTGAAATCGTGAGTTAGAAATAGCTAGATTCACTAAATGCGTGATAGATCATGAAAAAAGAGATGATTTCCAAAAATTCTCCATAGCCTCTCACTCATAGATATGGAGCGCTTCACACTAATGATTAAGATTCTATGTAACATGGATTGTCTGACTTCCTAGGACTCTCTAAGACTTAGGCTTTAACACCAAGTTATTAACTCCCCAAAATCTAATTCCCAAGATGCCACACGTTCTTCTGAACTACAAATAGTCCTAAGCTAACCTGGATGGCTTTTTCTAAATCTGAATCTCATAGTAGGGAAATATGAATAAAAAATCATAGTAAATGTAGAAAACTGACTAAACTATCTAAGTATGTCTATACTGAAAATCTGAATACTGAAACAAAATTTCAATACTAAATCTGGTAGTCCGAAAAGCCACTACTAACTGAAACTAAGGAGTCACTGGGATAGGCCCCAGCTGACTCAAACTATATAAAATAAATGCTAAAGTATCTACTAATAAACTGGAAATCTGAATAACCAAGTCCCCAAACTATGAGGACTCATCAACTGTGGGAATCTTGATGAGATACTCAAAAATCACTTACGCTGCTGAGACTGAGAACTTGAACTTACATTATGAGGCAATGTAGAACACAGAAATATATGTGGATCAATACTTTGAGGATGTAGTGAGTATATTAGGGTGAATGCATTAAATAAGAAATATCATCATAATTTATAAAATGCATTCTAAGTGTAAATGACTCACATAGGCTAGAATAATCTAAAATCTGAATATCATAAATCATGAATAGTAAAGTACATAATATAAATCTTGTAAGCCATTACACTTAGTTCTGAAATTTGTGTTCAGTTCTTATTCTCAAATCATATAAGTTAAGTGAAATTTGTAAGTATGTATAGAAAATACTGTATCTTTTATCTGAAGGTTTATCTATAGGGGAGGTTCTTCTAACTGACATAAACCATGTGAGAATTCATGGAGTCCAACGCCTTTGTCCCCCTAAGGATTAATATCCTCACATTGGGGAGAGGAGTCGTACTCTTGCCAGAGAGTATAACCTATCTGAGTGATCACATATCTTTCATCCATATAGAAGTGGGAATAATCTACATTCTATGTTGGTACGTAGTTCTTTGGTATGAAACCGTAGTAACGTACCCATCTCGGTGCTAAATATACTCCCAAAACAATATCTATATGCTCATTCTTAAAATCAACTTTTAAAATAGTCTATTGGTTTATAATGAAAACCAACTGTAATTCTGTAAAGCAAAATTTGTAATCTAAATTTATAAAGTTGATTTCATATATATTCTGAGACAAAAAGGTCAAATCTTTATCAATAATATGAAAGGAATCTAGTCATAGGATTCTTATAGCACAACAATCTTGAAATAATAATCTTTAATTAGGGCTAAATGATCCTGCAACAATCTCATGTTAAAATATCTCAAAATTTCATGGTTGATAACGTAAACATTTATAATTCAACATAAAATCTGGAAATACTACACAATGCATACAAATATGAAATAGTCATGTAATTCGGCTTCTAAATTAATGGAAATCTCATAAGTATGTAAACAACAATAATGGGTATAAAACCTAACTTGAATTTCATGGAAAATCACATAAAATCAAATAAGTTTTGTAATTGAAAACAAGTTTTGGGCACAAGGATGAAAGAAGTATCTTTGTACATAACCCCACATACCTTAATTGATGAACTAGATGCTAAAACTTGAATCTTGGATCTCTTTTGATACTTTGGAGATGAATTCTTAGAGTTCTGAATTGGGGATTCTCAATCTTGAATTGCCTTGGAGGATAAATAGAGAAATCTAGATTTCTTGAGGAGCAAGTTTGATGAACTAGGGTTTTATTTGAGAGTGTTTGATGAAAAGTAGATGTAAAGTGCTTTGGGGGGGTTTAATTCATTATTTAGGATCGATTAGGGGCTGGAAGTTTACCAAAATGCCCTTCTTAAACTTATAAATTGAACCACCAAAATCTCGAATTTTGGCATTGGTGTGACATGCCACTATCGCGCCAAGTCCCTTGAAAATGCCAATTGGGATCATGCATGGTGGTGCAAAACGGTGGTAATGTTTTACCACCTCTGATGGGACCTAGAAACTTGCCATGATAGACCAGTTCGCTGATCCTCACTAGAATTGGATAATTGGGGATTTGGCCCTCAATATGGCACGCCAATATTATGGAGGGCCACTGGAAATTTAAAAAAGTCATTTAAACCATTTCCGCGATGCGCTAATAACCTAAATGATGGTCTCTTACGACTGGAACTTAGAATACCCATAATTTCTTACTCGGTTAGTATATTTAGGAGAATCTTGTATCATTGGAAAGCTTATTCAATTTCCTATACAATACGAAGTCTAAATCTGAAAAATTCTATGCTAAAAAATATATTATCTATCTTGGAAGCTTTTTCTAACCTTTTAGGAACGAATTCAAGCTAGGAAAAAGTATGGGGTCTTACAGGGCATTAAATCGATTAAAGAGTGTACACTATCACTTCGACCATTTAATGCTTAAGTTTTTGTACTCAAGACTTCCCCATTAGCATGTAGACAGACTACAACAACTAACCACCACAATAATCACTACTACGCATGAATTTAGCAATGAAAACACTATTTTAGGCCTTTCTCTATACTATGAGTTCTAAGTATACAATTATACCAAAACCAAAGAAATTGAGACAACATACCGAATTATATGATGCAAGGAATGAATTAGCTCTTGGATACTCCACACAAAGGAAATTTTGGAGAGAATTTAAGAAAATTTGAAAAAGAGAAGTGTGGGAAAAAGGCATTCGGATGGTGTTTTTAATATGTTTTGACTTCGATCGCGGTCTTAGTTCTGCTATCGTGGACATACAACCTCCGTGATTGAGACTTCATGGACTGCGGTCGCGGTAACTGAGACCAAAAAACTGGGTCTCCACTTCTTGTTCAATCCAAATTGCAAAATTCACACCTTCCTTTTTCCCAAATTCAATCATCATTCCTTTGAACACCATGTTTCATGGATTATCCATGTATAAATGAAACAAAAATCTACTTTACCATGCATAATTGAAAAGGATATGTACCACAATTAGTGGCGCGATGAGTTACCTCCCATCTAGCTCTTAGTTTAACGTCGTAGAAAGATGCCCCGTCCATCTCCTTTTATGCTTCCACTTAGAAGATTTGACTTTCCATCCTAACTTTCACTCAATATTTAATAAGTGACGGAGGGATAAAAGATTCAGATATTCCAAGATGAAACTTGGAAAAGATGATGAAATGGCAAACAAGCTTCAATGTCACTATTTAGAAGATTTGAACCTTTTACCCAACTTTATGTTGAACTTATGGTTTTGCTCCTTGGGTAAAAGTAAGCGCATAAATTGGGCATTCCTTGTACTTTGGAATTTGAGCATCTTTTCCTTTGAAGGATGGGATTCCATATGCTCCTTTTGAATGTCAAACTCCAAAATATAAGAGTCGGACTCCTTTTCCCCACAATTCACCATTTGTTCAGAGAGATAGATCCTCATCATATACTTTAAACATAATGTTGAAAAGTGGTTTGAACTGGGTCCAAACCCTAATTTTAGGTTAGCTTCCTCCAAAGCATCTTTACTTTGAAATAAGATAGAGTCATCATAAGAGTTTTGCTTTGATTCTACTCTTGACTCTAGTCTCACTTCATTTATTTAAGCCTCTTCTTCCTCTAATGAATCAGATGATTGGGAATTCACCGAGGATTATTCGCTTCCGAGCTCATCATCATAGCTTGGTTTATTTTCTTAATTAACCTCCTCTTGGGAAATGGGTAAGGTAGTAGTAATTTCAAGCTTTTCTGATTTACCATTTTATTTATCTTAACACTTGACCATCCTAATGCCACGTGATATTTGCACATGTCTTATATACTCTCCCCCATTTCATCTAACCGATCCAAAATAGCTAGTAGTTTCCATTTAAATCTATTGGATTTGGTATATTGCTCCTCTTTTTTATTGTCATAATATATTTCGATCTCATAAGAAGAGCTAGCAAGTTGGTTAGTACAATAAGGGGAGGGGACATTCGGAAAATCATCCCGATGTTCTTGTCGATACCCACATAAAGACCATCCATACTCTCTATAGGATCAAGATAGTGATTTCGTCTCTCTACAGGGAGCATAGTTACAATATCTCCTGAAGTCTGGTCCATTATTATATGAACATGGGTCGTCAAGATAGGACTTTCGACTATCAAAATAACATTTTTCGGAAGCTTCCACATAAAAAATTTAAAAATAAAATAAAATCTACCTACAAAGAAAATCACAAACACATATATAGAAGCATAAATTCAAGAAAGTAGCTAAAATTCCAAACTAACTTAATATGCCAAATTTTTCCTTGGCAACGGTGCCATTTTTGATAATACACAACCTACGCGTTAATTTAAGTGCAAGGTGGTCGTCATCAATATAGTTACCCAACTTTGGAGTCGGGTCGAATTAATGAGAAACAATGTAAGTGGAAATTAAGTCACTTCAAAATAATAAATACAAGTTAAATCCAAACCAAAGTTACAAGAAGGGGGGAGATAGGTATCTACACTAATATTTCTTTTAGCTATTTCTAGTATAAATATTGGGATACGAATAATTAGAGTTTTAACAATTATGCATGAATCATAGGATTATGCATTACTAAGGGAGTGATATGAGGGTGTTAGCAATCAATATCAGTTTAGTAAGCCAAGGGTATGTCTGTTTATAGATTTTGATGCAAGTCTTTCAACAAAACACCAAACTTTCACATACTGATTCTTTCGAATACCTAATAGGCATGATCAACAACTAGTAACCAAAACGTCAATCTAGGCATCCCGATTTCTAGGATGATACCTATGGTATAGTCAACCCCACATTCACCATTATTTCTAAGATAGTGAATATTTAGAAAACCACATACACAATTATCTATAATTGCTTTGGTCTCCACATCCCTCTTCTGAGGATGATATGGATCCCTAAACTTCGCCCAAAACCCTTCTTTCGAAGATGGATTTTAATTTTCTAGAGCATGGAGCTTTCACTCAACCTACCCATATGGGTATTTGGAGCTTCTGGCCATCAAAAACCAAACAAATTAGCTTAGAAGTTATAAAACCCATAAACATAAACTATTAAATAGAAGCTAATTAATAACAACCCACACACATATTAAACCCTATTCACACATAACCCCATGAGGGAGATGTTTCTACATTTCAGATAAATAAGCATAGATATATCCAAAATAATAATTTATTAAAGCATAAGTGAATGTTATTTCAAACTTTCCACACCCACAAAACAACAATGGATGTGAGCTAAACTTCCACGTAGAATGTCTCCAATGTATTCTTCACCCAAAAATTATACAATATTTTTGTCTCCAAAAGTGAAGGATATGAATCCCACGAACTAAAACCTTAAATTATTTGGGGAATATGGAATATGATACATTAATCAAGGATTTAGGTCTTTTTGGCCAAAATTAGGATCATCCACGTACATTTCAAAATTTACCCTTGGCCTGAATTCTTTCACTAAGCCAAGATCGCACGAGTCTGGTAGCGACCATGGTTATGTGATTGTGGCTAACTTACATGATCGTGTCTGATTGACTTTTTCTTAACTGTCATAATCGTGGTCAACAGACCGCAACCGCAGTACCTGAGGTGTTTTTGCTCTAATTCTTCAGCTGCACTTTCCTGCTCTTTTTAAATCAATTAAAACTCTATTCCACATCTTTTTGTATTTTTAATTCTATGCCTGCAAAGAGTGGATATTAGTGCATTTGATCATAAATATATCTCACTTATTCATTCAAAACAAATTAATATTCATAGATGTTGAGTGCGGATGAGTGGTAAATCACCACTCATAAATGGGATTGGTACATAGCTTGTAAAAGGCCACTTTACTACTTGGTGGGACAACGTATACTTGCGAGTACACTTGGGTGCAACATGCTAGATTTAGGTTTGAACTAGGACTTGTAATAACATTTTGTGCGAATTAGATGATTTAGCCAATTTAGAAGTTGTAATAGGTTTCATTGACTTACTATAATCGGACCTAATGAGACTTATTTAGTATCTTGGGATAAAATTTGACATCCTAGTCTAATTTGGGTAGAATTTTCCTCAGGATGGACTATCGGGATTAGAAGTGGGTCCCTTTGGCCCACCATAGGCCAAGATTACATCACCTCCTTATAGATGAAATAGACATATGTTATATTATTTTGTTTATATTCGTGAGATCGAGTTGGTTTAAGACATATGATGGTTTATTCTAGAATGATGCTTGAGAGATAATCGTCTCAATTCAAGTCTGGCATTCACTATATTAGTTTTGATTCAAATCTATCATTCGTGAATTTTTTTTTTGGTTAAAGACAGGTATACGAGATGTTAGTTTTTGTTCAAGTTCAGCATATAGGATAGTAGTTATGGTTCAATTCTTTTACGGGATGCTAGTTTCTTTTCAAGTCCTATATTAAGAGATTATTTATGATGATTATGGGACCGATTCAACTTTATGTTTATGGTATGGAAGGATCCACGATTATGATTTTGAGATATGGTGAATTTGTATATTTTAGATTGTTGCATCTCTTTGATTGCAAACTCGAGCCTTATGGGTTCCGCATAGGGTTATGTACTTTTTTGTAACTTCTAGATTATGGGGACCAATTATGTAGAGAGAGTTATGCTTTTCCTTAATATTATTATCACGGTTGTTTATTTTCAGCATTTGGAGCGATAACCTAGGATTTCCCTTTTCTCTTAGCTTAGCATATTTTTCTCACATTTTGTTTTGTTTATTTTTATAAATATAGCTCAGTCAATCAATAATGCCTACTGAGTACCCATGTCTTTGGTACTCATACTACACTTTGGTACCTTTTTGTTTCTGATTTGTGTAGTTATCACCATTGACGACATAATTATGCTAGTCAAAGTTGACAACATGATTGTGCTAGTAAAATTTAAGTGATAGGGTGAGATTTAAGAGTCGGAGGTTACCATTTCACCAGATTTTAATTTCCTTAGTCATCAATTTTTGAGACTATTGATTGATGACTTGTATAGTACTCGTATTCATTTAATTAGTAGGTTTTGTACCGACTATACTAGGCCATAGGATGATGTTACATTTTTCTTATTCCTCATCACTTACGCTATTGTATTATCGATTTATTTCTTGTAATATAGTTAATTTTATAATTCAAAAATTTATGCCATTTTCCACTAACTAGCCCATTGCTTGTAGCTCCATGCTATGGTTCCACTTACACAATAGTAGTATAAAGTAGGTGGCTATTATGACTAGTGATATCGGGTAGTAACAATTGGATGAATTATAAATTCATGACTCATTTCCTAAGGATCAAGTCCTTGCAGCTACTCTAGATATTGTGTCTTGGCACATTGATATTTCTAATTACTTGGTCAATGAAGTATTCTAGATGACATAAGTTTTCAGTAAAGGAAAAAGTTATTACATGATGTAAATAGTTATTTTTGGGATGAATCCTATTTCTTCAGACGTTACATTGATGATATTATTTGGATCTGTGTGCTGGAGGTATAAATATGGAATATTTTGTTGGCATGCCATTATTCCCATTGGGAGGAAATCACCCAGGTAATCTAACAACTAGAAAATTTTTGCATAATGGGTAATCTTGTCTCATGAATCATAAAGATTTTTATGAGCTTGTTAGAACATGTGCCAAATATTAGTGACAAGGATCAATTTCTAGACATCAAGATATGTCAATGACTAATATGTTAGAAGTTGAGTTGTTTGATGTGTGGGGCATAGATTTTATGGGTCCCTTTGTGAGTTCTGACGGTCACAACTATATTTTGGTCATTGTGAACTATGTCTTAATGGGTAGATTCGCTAGCTTCAGAAGACAATGAAGGTAGAAGTGTGGTGGTGTCATGACCCAATATTTGAGTCATAATAGGACCTACTTTATCCCAGTAGTAGATAAGCTAAATTGTAGCACAGATATATATGTAATGGGATAACTTGGTAAAATGTCATAAATTTTGGAAGTATGCCAACAAAATACTTACAAACAATAAATCATGGAGCAATAATAAGACATAAGATAGATAAGTGAAATAATAACATCCAGCGACCTAGTAGATCTCGTGCAAGAACCTCTAGTCCAAAAGGAATATGAGTACTATAATAGTCAAACAACCTCAGTCTCAAAAATATAAAGACTAAGAAAAATACAGAAGATGGAGAAAAGGTCAACTCTAGTGTCGAGAGCTCACCCTGTCTCTAAACTTTGGCTCAAACGATCGTAGTATCAACGATGACAACTAGTACTCAGATCTATATCAAAAAAGTACAAAAGTGTAGTATGAGTACCAATAGAAAAAACTAAATCATAATATAAGATATAATAAAAAGTGAGGTAAATAATCTTAGTCAAGGTAAAATGGGAAACCTTGAATAATGGTCCAACTATAATAAATAAATAATCAAAATAATAACATTAAAAGAAACATAGTTGTCACTACATAACTAGACCCCATAAGCCAGGAAGTACCAAAAAGTAAGTAACCCAATGTTCGCCCCCATATGAAGGAGATGTAATAGTCAAAATTATAATAACTACCCTATCTCAAAATCATAGTCGTGGATCCGTCGATATCGTAATCACAAAACTTGAACCATTTCCATAACTGCCATACATACACTCTTAATATTGTAACTGAACCAGAACTCATATCATCATTTGACAGACTTGAACCAAAACTCATATTAAGAATAATGTCAGAATAGAACTGGCCTTAATATCATATATCGTGGGACTTGAATTCTGAACTAATGTGAAATCCCATCATCCTAGAAATATCCATCATGTATCTAAACCTCCTCATGCTCAAAAATATAAATTTACATGATGTAATTACATGACGTTACATGTCTATAATGTCTACAAAGAGATAAAGTAGACTTTGACTACATGGGCTAGAGGAGCCAACTCCTAATAATCCATCTTAAGGCAAATTTGACCCCAAACTAGGCTAAGGTATCTGGTTTAACTTATAGATATTAAATAAGCCACAACTTAGTCCTAAGATAATAATCCTTCCCAAGGATGAGCAGCTCCGTAAATTATTTATTATTTACAAATTCTAAATCAGAAAAAATAATTTGATTCACGCTAAATGTGACTCCAAGTCCTAATGTCTAACCAAAATCTAGCACATTATCATTATTATACTACAAGTAATCCCAATCTAATAGCACATTATTATATGACAACAACAATACCCATATTGAATTTTTATGCTTTGGTTCCAGAATTATGTAAAAATCCTATGTGGGGCCTGCTTGGAGAATTGCACTTTCAAAATTGTCAACTTGTCTCTCTATCCTCAAGGAATATTTACCCTTCAAGAGTTGGTTAATTATGTGATCAAATGGTGATATAATCAACACATAAATAATCAATGGATTTTAGATATAAATTGAGGAATTACCCATAAAGGCAATGAAAACTTTTAAAGATTTTGTGGAAGAAAAGAGTTATCATAGTTCACAAACACCCTAAAATCTCGTAACAATGTTCCTCCCTATTTTCCACTCTATCTAGGATATATTTCCCACTATATCTTGGATTTTAACTATCAATACCACGGAGAAATTTGAGAGAAATTTAGTAAGTGGGGGATTTAATACATCACAGGTGTTTCTTAATCGACGACTGGACTGCTGAAGCAGTCATCGCTAATGAAGTTAAGAATCACTCAAATGATACTTGCTTATCCATGAATATTGCTAAAGTTGGTAGGATGGAGCCAAAGCAGCATTTACGCAGGGTGTTAAAATTTGTAAGGTCCAAATTCCAGGGTGTTTCCATTCTCCCCCACTTGGATCATTCATCCTTAAATGATGGGAAAAGGAATTTACAAGCATGATTAGACCTTGAACATCAATACTCTTACTTTTAAGATAGAAAACAAGAATACCAATGAATTTACAACTTCCCTTTAACAAAGACATAAAACAAAGATGTTAAGAACAACACATACCGTATGCACATTGTGTGGAACATGGAATAAGAATAGATACTTGCACATCATGTCCTCTTTGGCATCCCAAGTATCCTATTAAACCTTGTGGTGCCTCCATAAAACCGTTACAAAGATATGACCTTAGTTCACAACCGATGAACTTATCGATTCTAGATTTCAACCAGGACTTCCTCATAAGATAAGGAATCTAAAATACTAATATCCTTGAAAGGAAAAATCAGTGACCAATCACCTATGCACTTCCTCAACATCGACACAAGGAATATCGAGTGAATAGAGCTCAACCTGTAAGGAAACTTTAATTCATATGCAATATTACCAACTCTCTTTAATACCAAATATAGGCCGATATACCGAGCACTGAGCTTTCCTTTCTTCCTAAATAGCATTATCCCCTTCAGGGGAGATACCCTTAGGAATACCCAATCATCAACCTCAAATTCTCACTTTCTACGCCTCACATCAGCATGAGACTTTTGATGACTTTGGGAAGCTTTAAGCCTACCCCAAATCACCTTCATCTTCTTCATGACTTAGTAAACTAAATCTAGGCCACACATCTCTATCTCACAAACCTTAAATCACCCAATAAGATATCCACACATTCTGCCATACAAATCATCAAATAGAGTCATCTCAATGCTAGAGTGGTAGCAGTTATTATGTGAAAACTCTATAAAAGACAAATGTTCAACCCAGCCAACACCATAGTCTATCACGCAAGATCGAATTATATCTTCCAATGTCTTAATGGTCCTTTTCTCTTGCCCAACCAACTTTGAGTGAAAAGTGATACCGCTCAACTTACTCATCAATTTTAAGTGCAATGTAAGTGGCAACTAAATTAGTTTGAAATGATAGATACTAGCTAAATTTAAACCAATAGTACAAAAAGATGAAAATAGGGGGTTCAAAAGGTATCACACAGAATATTTATTTTTGATTTTTTCTAGTACAAATTTTGGGCTATGAATACTCAAAGTATAAACCATTAGTCACAGATCTTGGGATTATGGTTTCCTAGAGGAATGATATGCATGGAGACAAGATAATTTGGTGTATGTTCTAATTGATGATGATGTTGTAAGTCCTTGGCGCTAGTTAGTAAACATATCGTCAAAGATTTAACTCATTGAGCCTTTCGAGTACCTAACAAGTGTGTCAAATAAAGCCACCCAATACCTAAATTAGGCATCCTTATTTCTAGGATGGTATCCAAGGAATAGTCAACTTCACAATCACTCTTATGTCTAAGATATTGAAAATTTAGCAAACTATGAGAACAATTGTCTACTATTTCTTTAGTTCCCACATCCTCTTTCAAGGATGATGTTGGTTACTAATATTCACCCAAACCCTCCTCCTTTATAAGATAGATTGAGCTTTCCGGAGCTTGGGATTTTCACCCACAAACCCATTTGAGTATTTAGAGTTCTCACCGACAAATCGCAACCAATTTAATCAGGAAATAATAGACCCCATCAATCAACACATTAATATATGCACAAAATAAATCACAACCCACATGCCATCGCACCCTATTCTAGCATAATCTCATCAGGAAAAACTACCTACTCATAAGATAAATAAGTAAAGGTTTTACCCAAAATCTTTATTGATTTGATTTTGATAAAATCTAAGTGAATGTTACTTAAAACTACGAGATCCAAAAAATATTCTATTGGAGTTTACTAATTATTCACTTGGAATTAACTCCAAAATATTCTTCACCAAAAATTTATACAATATTGTCTTCTCCAAAAGTGGAAGCTATAACCCTTGACCAATGTCTAAAAATTTGGATAGATTGAATGTAGTATAAATGATTAGAGTTTGAGTCTTCTTTGTGTCTAATGTTAGATCAGCCACATGCATTAATATTTTTTCCCATGGGATGCATTTTTCCGCTAACCATAATCACATAGGCTGGACCTCGATCGAGTCTACAACGACCGTAATTAGCTCACGTGACTGTGATAGGTTGACCTTATTGACTGACCCTAATCATAGTTCTCAGACCGCGACCATAGTAACTGAGGCTATGTCTGCTCTAGGTCTTCAGTTGCACTTTTTTCTTTCTTTTGATCCTATTTATCTACAATCAATAACTTTCCATCTCATCAACAATGTGCTAGTAAAATACGGATATTAGTGCATTCAATCACAATTATGTCTTATTTATTCATTCAAAATATGGTAATGCGCATGAATATTGAGGGTAAATGAGTGATAAATCACCACTCATCAACACTCCAAACATAAATCTTTGCTTGTCCTCAACCAACAACACCCCTTATCATGAGACATTACGCTTTTATGACAAATTTTCATGCCTCAAAGATCACAATGACTTCAAGCTTAGTCACTACCACAAGTAGCTTATTGCACTAAGGCTAAGCTATTCTTACATACCGCTCATCATAAAATAAATCATCTAAGGATGCATAAGTCTTTACAGATCAATCAAGGAAAAACAACTAATACTTTAAAAATGACTTGGTTCTTGACCAACATTAAGTTATACTCCATTTTACTCATTACTCGGATGATGACAAAATTACCTTCCTCAACACGTTCACATGCCGCCCCTCAAGAATTAAAATTCTACATACCAAGCTACCAAATATGCCATAATGAATTTAAGTGCAAAAACACTCTCTCACTAAGGAACTCTCTATGTCAACAAGTGTCATACCTTTGGCTTACCCTTATTTTGAATTGCCACTATAAAGAAAGTTAATGGTTAAAGATCTCAAATGACTTTTTGAGATTGTAGTGTAGGTTTGGGTTATGGTAGGATATTTTTGGAAAAACATGGCTACACCCTTTCTTGAACATCTAGTTGACACTATTTATTCCTCATTTTTTACTATGAGCCACTCCTCATTTGTCTTTTCTCTTTTCATATGCCTACTTTTTGCTTTCATTGTTCACCCATCTTATTCTATTTCTTTTTCTTGTAATTTTAATGCAATTATTTCCGTTGTTGGAACCTTTCTTTTTCTATTTATTTGTGTTGATTGTTCGACACTTAGGCATTTCACTTACAACTTCGTGGCCCCATATTTACTTCCATCAATCTTCGCCACACACAACTTAGGATTTTAACCTTAAGTTGCATTTTTATGTTCAAGGAGGGTATGATTCATACGAAGGATAAAAATAATGGTTCATGGTTCGTAATGTGTTTGCCAAAGAATGGTCAAAAGGGTCAAAGTGGGTAACTAGGGATTACATTTATGCATGGATAGGCTTTTTAAAGTAGGTTTCCAATGTCACAAATATGGCCAAAGGTCATTTCTCCAACCAAATATAATCAAAATTAGATTTGATAGAATAACAGGGAAAGTTCTAGATTACACAAGTATACAAGAGATGAATGAAAGTAACTCACCACACATGGCATGCAAAATTTGCAAAGGATGCTCAATTGCCTTTCCCGTTAGAGAAAAAATTGGAGTATTTATCACTATTAACAAGTCAAACATTTATGGAGTTACAGGAAGAGATAGAGTTTTATTACAAGGTTGGTCAAGTCCATGAACATGATTTTTGAAAAAAAAAATTTAGATAAAGAAGGTTGTTTGTTTTGCATTTGTGCCACGCTCAATTTGCTAACTTAAGGCTACAACCAAACCTTTAGCCTTACATTTTGACTTAATATGGGTAAACCAAGCATATGGCTACTCAGAATTTGCTAATGGTGCATAATAGGATCCCAACTTTACAATGTCACAGGTAATTAGACTTCCCACGCATTAATGACTTAAATTCCATGAGTACTCAAAATTCCCCTGCATCTATCGCTCAAAACCCAAACACGACGCTTTACCCTTAAGAATGTCGTCACTCAATTGATCATAGGGCAAAGAGCATCATGCATCATCATAATTAAAACAAAACTAATGTAAAAAGAAAAATTAAAATAAAACTACATGGTAATCCATGAAAATGTGGGCTCCATCAGAGTGACCAAATATAGCATCCTAAAACAAAATAAAAACAGCATCCACAACTTCATCATAACAACATAAAAATAACTAGCAACACATCAAAATAATACAAATAAAGGGAAAGGCACCCCCAACTAAAAGGCAAGCATTGTCCCCACTGCATAATTAATAAGAATATAGAAAAAGGGTAAGGGTCCTCCATCAATTTGCATCGTGAGCTGCTCTCTCCAACTGACTCTACACCATCACCATTGTAATCATCAGCTGACCAATCTAAAGGGGCCTCTCCATCACTCTCTAACCCAAGCAAAGATAGTTGATCATTGGGTTTGATCACATTAAAAATTCCCTTTACCCCTTTCCATAGTTCTCTGAAGAATCTATCTCTCTTTTTCTCTCTTTTTACCATCTTCTCGTGTGAATCTTTGATGTCTCTATATGATACAACCAAGGTTGAATAAGCTCTCTCCATGTTGGCAACTGTGGCTTCTTGCTTTTTCTTTTCCTCTTGGTATATCTTTTAATCTGATTGAGCTTCGTATGAATGGCAAGCATCAAAGGACTCTCCCAGTAATTTAGATAATAGCTCTCTAATGACCAACATCTTACCTAAGATTCCTTCGAAGGGGTTGGCTAATAAGGATTTATAAGAGTTTGTGTCCTCTTGGGTCGACTTCCCTAATTCCATCTTATTTTTCTTACTCAGACTAGGGGTACACTCACCCCAAAATTCAAGTGGGAAGATATAGAGCATTGGGTGCACCCTGGTATCTATAACAAACTCTTTCACCTATAAACTCTTGTAAAGCTCAGTTAAAAGGGAAGGAAAGAGAAGAAGTGTACCTCTATCGTTCTTGAAGTGCCACCACCCTGAGAGAACAATTTCTCCCATATAAAGAAGAATGGTAGAAAGGATGCCACCATCCGATCTCGCAAATCTATGACAATAGTCGTGTGAGTGCACGATGATACTCTACAACAAATGATATGTAGACAAAGCCTGGCCTTAGATGTGATGTCATTCAACAAAATATCTCTCTTAGTGGTGGCCTAGTGAATTTCTTTGCCCATACATAATATGTTTGCCATTCAGGTTCCTTGATCACTTCCTTTTACTTAGAACTGCCCCATGTCAGCATATGAAAGCCCATATACCTTATTAATGCACTTTTCTTTGAAATTCACTTGCTTACCTTGAATTTTCGTCATTGTGTTTGTGAGAGAAACTAGGATAAGGTTAGAGTAGAACTCATGTACCCAATTCTCATTAGCATAGCAGGGGTCTAGGGGAAAGCACATCCACCTACTAGCAGTGAGTCTGGCTTGGAAACCTATGGGCTTCTCCTCTAGTTTATCAAGGCAAATAACCCTCTCCGAGAGTAATTTTATCCTTGCAGATCACCATAGTAGATGTTTTAGAATTCGGAGGCCATAAACTAGGTTTTGTCAAAATCTCTCATTTTTATGGCTTAGTACATGTAAGCATTGTAATCCAAACTATCATTAGCATTATCATACATAAATCATGTTAGATTAATCTGATAAACTAATGTGGTAGTGTTGTAGAACATTTTGGGGTTAGAAATGGGTGTGCAAAACTTTTTACTGCTGCTGATGACTGCCCTCAGGTATAGCTATAGCGGAGCAATGACTGCGATCGCAGTACCTGAAACCATGGCTGAAAGTTCTCCACACTATTCAAAATACAATTTTTTAACCCAGAATTTGTGTTCCAACTTAGGCATATAAACATCATAATCAATGAATTTAATCCTAGAATGCATGATTATACCCCCAACTTGAATAAATTACCATAAAACTCGTTGGGCATTGAATCAAACACATGGTGTATGTGGTAATTTCAATAATTTTAGGCATAAATAAGGCTACTCAAGACTTCCCCATGGGTGTGTACACCATCTACAAGAGCTAACCACGACAAAACTCATAAACATGCTTTGATTTTATGTTAAAAAAACTATTTCAGGCCTTTCCCTAAACTACAAATTCTAAGCATACAAATACAATAAAAATAAGGGAGTTTAGGCAAAATAACAAGTTAAAGGATGTAAAGGATTGAGATGAACACTTGGATACTCTACACAATGGCAAAACATAGAGAGAATTTGAGAAGGGGTGTATGTGGAGAAAGTGACAGTCGAATGGTTATTTAAACAAATTCGACAATGATCACAGTCCTAGTTCCATGATTGCGGCCACGCGGATGTGGATCCATGGTCCGCGGTTGTGGTAATTAAGACCAAAATTGAGGTCTCCTGCACTCCCTTATTTAGTCTAAATATGCCAATTTTGCACATTCCCTTTTTTAATTTCAATCAATACTTCTCATAGTGCCTCTTTTTCATGAATTATGGATGAACAAATGCAAAAATAAAATCTAATTTAGCATGCATAGTTAAAAGGATATTGGCCACTTTTAGTTGCTTGATGGGTTTCCTCCCATCGAGCCATTAGTTTAACGTCTTATCATCACACCTCCTCAACTTCCATTTGTGCCTCCACATAGAATATTTGAATCTCTGTCCCAACTTTCGTTCATGATGCATTGAGTGACAGAGGGATAGAAGTTTTATATCTTCCAAGATGAAACTTGGAAGATACGAGAAAATGACTAGAGAGCTTCTATCTTTCTATTTTGAAGACTTGAACCATTTACCCAACTTTATATCACTATTTCGGTTTGGATCCTTGGGTAAAGTTGTACATTGAAAGTTTAGTTCATTGGTAATTTATGGTAGGGGTTCCATGTGCTATTTTTGAGAGTCAAATCCCAAAATATAGTGACGGTCTACCTTCTCCCCACAATCAATTATTTGCCTAGGTGGATGGATTCTCATCACATCCTCTAAGCTTAATGTTTAGAAGTGATTTGAATGAGGCCTAACCCCTAACTCTAGGGTTGCCTCCTTCAAAGCAACTTTACCCTAAAATTAACTAGAATCATTATAAGAGATGTGCTTTGGTTCTTCTTTTGAGTATAGTACTATTTCCTTTATTTTGACATCTTCAACATCATTTGATTAGATTGATTTGGAAATAATCGAGGATTCTTCGCTACCAAGCTCAACATCATAGCTTAGTTTCTCTTCTTGATTGACCTTCATATAGAAAGTAGGCAAGGTAGTTTTATTTGCATGTTTTGGTTCCTTGGCTATTTCCCCCATCTTGACAATTTCCCTTCTAAATACCTCATTGGATTGATGTATGTCTTGCGCAGTCTCCCCTATTGTAGTTACCAAATCCAAAATAGTTTGAAGGATTGTATCAAAACCATTGGATCCGAGATGTTTCTCTTCCCTCGCCTCATCCTAAGACCTATCAAACTCATAAGAAGAACTAGAAACTCGATTAGAATAATAAGGGAAAAGAACATTTGGGAAATCACTCCAATCTCCATATCAACCACCACATAAAGAACAACTAGTCCATATCAACCACCACATAACAAAAAAACATACTCCTAATAGGATTGAGATAGTGATTTCATCTCTCTCTAAGGAGCATATTTACAATCTCTTCCAAAGTGGGGTAAATCATAATATGGACATGGATCATCAAAATAGGAATTCCAACTACAAAAATAATATTTTTTGGAAGATGCCATAGAGAAAGTAAAACAAAAACAAAAATTTACCTAACACAAGAAATAAAATAAAATCACAAACAAATTTTTATAAGTTTGAAATCAAGCAAGTAAGGTAGAATTCCAAACTTACTCAATACACCAAATTGTTTCCTGGCAACAATGCTATTTTTGATAACCTCAACTTACAGGTCAATTTTAAGTGCGAGGCGATTGTTGTCAATATATTTACCCAACTTTGGATTCGGAGTCAAATCCATGAGGAACAATGTGAGCGGCTGCTAAATTAGTTTGAAATGATAGATACTAGCTAAATTCAAACCAATTGTACAAAAAGATGAAAATAAGGGGGTTGAAAGATATCATGCTTAATATTTCTTTTTTGATTTTGAGTAAAAATTTGGGGGTACAAATATTTAGAGTCTAAACAATTAGGCACGGATCTTGGGATTATGCTTTACTAAGGGCAAGATAGCATAGAGACATGATAATTGGGTGCATGTTCTAATTGATAATGATATGGTAGGAGGAGGTTGTAAGTCTTTGAGGCTAGTTTGTCAACATAGACTCAAAGACTATACTCATTGACTCTTTCGAGTACCTAACGATTGTGTCAAATAAATCCACCCAATACCTTAATCAGGCATCCCTATTTCTAGGATGATACCCGAGAAATAGTCAACTGCATAATCACTCTTATGTCTAAGATAGTGAAATTTTAGAAAACCATTCCAACAATTGTTTACTTTTATTTTGGTTCCCACATACCTTTTCCAAGGATGATGTTGGTTCATAATATTCACCCAAACATACTTTTCTAAGATAGATTGAGCTTTCAAGAGCTGGGGATTTTCACCGACAAACCTATTTGAGTATTTGAGGTTTTCACCCACAAATCCCAGCCAATTTAATCAAGCAACAATAGAACCCATCAATCAACACATTAACATATGCACAAAATTAATCAAAACCAATATTGCATCGTTCCCTATTATAGCATAATCACAAGAGAAACATCAAGCTGCTAATAAGATAAACAAGTAAAGATTTTTCCCAAAATCTCCATTGATTTGATTTGTGAAATTCTAAGTAAATGTTACTTCAAATAGTGAGAATTCTTTACTTGGAAGTGACTCCAAAATATTCTTTGCCCAAAATTTATATAATCTTTTCTTCTTCAAAAATAAAGGCTATAACCCTAGAACAATGTCTGAAAATTTGGAAAGATAGAATGTAGAATGAATGATTAGAGTTTAACTCTTCTTTTTATCAAATTTGGGAGCAGCCACATGCTTTTACATTTCTGCCCTTGGACTATATTTTTCTAAACTGCGATTATGTAGGCTTGGCATCGACCGCGGTTACCGCAACTATGATTAGCTCATGAAACCATGGTAGGTTGACCTTATTTACTGACCGCGTTACGGTCCTCACATCGCGGCTGTGGTAACTGAGGCCATGTCTGCTCCAGGTCTTCAGTTGCACTTTCTTGCTTCCTTTTGATCTTTTTTAGCTCTTATCCACATCTTTCAATCTCATCAACAATGTGCCAGCAAATTATGAATATTAGTGCATTCAATCACAATTATGTCTCATTTATTCAATCAAAACATGGTAATGTTCATGAATATTGAGTGCAAATGAGTGGTAAAATCATCACTAATCAGAAAGCCATACTAAGGCTCACCTTAGTGCCCAAACCTCTCTGAAATGACCGCCAAAAGTATGATGAGAACTGAGCACCACGATGTGACATGATGGAAATAGGTACAATATGCAACTTCACAATTTCAACAATAAAAAACATTGTTTAATACTCCAAAAAGAAATATTCCTCATTGGAAAAAAGTGAGCAGACTTAGGCATCTTATCCATGCTGACCCAAATAAAATAAAACTGATTCTGAGATTGGGGAAGACCGGTAATAAAATCCATAGTAATCACTTCCCACATCCACATAGGCAACTCAATTTCTTGATACAACCCTCTGGGCCACAAAATCTTAACCTTTACTTGTTGACACATCATAGATTTAGCCATAAAAATTGCCATATCTTTCTTCATATTATTCCACAAATATATTTCTTTAGATCATTCTACATCTTCATCGAACCAGGATAAATGGCATAATGTGACTCATGATCCTCGACCAAGATTCTCTTTTGAAACCCATCTATATTGAGAACGTACAACCTTCCTTGGAACCACAAGGTTCTATCACCACTAATCTCAAAGGACATCACCTTCTGCTTACCTACATCCATCTTGATTTGCATCAAGATAGGATCTAGAACATGCTTCTCTTTCACCTCAGCACCAAAAGATGACTTTTCCACCTCTTAAACAAACACACCACCATATTTAGAGTCCAAGAGGCAAACTCCAAGTTTATTCGAACAGTGAATCTCCTTCACCAATTCCTTCTTACCTCATCCACATTTGTTAGACTCCTCATGGATGACCTACTATGAAAATCAACAACCATATTACCTTTATCTGGATGGTAGTGAAGATTCATGAAATAATCCTTGAGTACCTCAAGCCACCTTCTTTTCTTAAAATTTAGCACTTTTTGAATGAATATGTATTGCACGCTCTTATGATAAGAACAGATATCCACATGCACTCAGGAAAAACAGTGTCGCTAGATTTTCATTGCAAACACCACAACTAAAAACTCTAAGGCATGAGTCAAATGATTTTTCTCATGAACCATCAACTAGAGGCATAAGCTATCATTTTTATATACAACATATAAATACAGCCAAACTCCATACGGGATGCATCAAAATAGACCACAAAACCATTAGTTCCATCAGTCAAAGTCAAGATTTGTGCCCAAGTCAGCCTATCCATCAAGTTTTCAAAACCATACTTACAAGAATTGGTCCACAAGATCTTCACCTTCTTTTGAGTAACCTTAGTTAACAAGGAAGATATGTAAGAGAAACTCTCCAAAAATCTCCTATAGTAACTGGATAAACCCAAGAAGCTCTGGATAGCTATTGGAATTGTGGGTCTAGGCCATTTTGTAACTACTTTAACCATCTGTGGATCAACTATGATCGCTTTACTATATATGACATGACCTAGAAAAATGATAGGATTCAACAAGAATTCATATTTTAAATATTTGGCATACAACTATTGATCCTTTAGGGTCTATGTAATGCCCCGAGAGTACACCCTGGATGCCATATGGTGCTTGGAACTATAAGTGATCCTAAGTTAACCCATGAACTGACATACTGTTAAGCAACTAAATTATAATATAAAAAATAGTTGTTCTACTATGCGGAAATATAATCATGAAAAAATCTGAGAGAAATTATATTACTAATACACTTTTACAATCTGATAGAAACTAAGAAAAAATTTAAAATTGCATGTCTAACTCTGACTGACATCTATGAACCCTCTACTATACTGACTATAGGTAGTTGGGACATGCCTCCAACTACCACTAATGAATATACATGAAAAATAATTAACTGTATAAAATCTAAAACTATCTGGAGTTCTCAAAGTAAGAGAACTCATCACCAGCTAGTTGGGAACTTCAAGTGTCTAATAATGATATGCGGCTACCAATTATGCCTAGATTATGAAACGATGTAGACACACAGACGTAAATATGGATCAGTACATCTAGAATGCACTGAGTAAGCAGGGGTGAATGCAGTAAGTAAAATTTGTTTCATACGAAATCTTAAAATAAGCATGACTAGGTGTAAGCAGACTCACCAAGAGACTGAAATAAACTAAAAACTAAAATATCTTAAAACATCAGTAACAAACATAATCTGATAAGCTGGTGAATCAGTACACTTAGTTTCTTAAAACTTTCCTTTTATAATATAAATAGAACTGAGGCTGTGATATGGTAAAACATGAATACGTAAATATTCGAGAACAATAACATATGTACTAAACTGATCTGATTAATTAAATCATAGATGCCTGCATAATGGAATGAGTGAAATCTAAGGAAAAAGGAATAACTAGCGTATACATACTGAGAGACTGATATATAAATACAAATTACCAAACAAAATGAGATAACTTAGAACAAATAGATGAAAACTTATAAACTCTGAGGATGCACGACCAAGCATATAAAATGATTCTAAAATCATCTTTAAAATATAATACTTAAATCTGATAATGGAATGACTTATAGCTGTATGCTATGGTCAAGAAGAACTGAACTGAGTCCTGAACTGAAGACTAAAACTGAAACTGTGGGAGGTCTCATCTAGCTGACATTCCCCAATCTAAGCTGATCGGGGTCCAACCTGAAAGCTCAAAACCAAGATTAAGGAAAAATGACACAGAAATCAGCAACCATGAGACAAAGAAAACAACACATAGAAAGGAGTTGAAGAAGAAGATTGCATAAATGTAAAGATAGATAATGAAAAATACACCACCTTTAATGATTAGTACCTAATTGAGTATCAAACAACTAGAAACACTTCACCATGGATGGATAACACTTTATTATTAGGTGAACCAAGGTAATTCACACTCCCTCAATCACACCTTTCTTTCCAAATGTTCAACACAAATGAAGAACCCTTCAAATACATTCAAACACTCCAGATTTTGGTTTCTACACTAAGTTAACACAAAACTAAGACTAAGAACTACACTATAAAGATTAGTGTTTCAATATTCATCAAATCTAATGAGAATGAAGTCTAAAATGTCTATTTATACTATTACATAACAATTGACAAAAAAGCCGTTAATGAGGGCTAGACAAAAGGGCACCTTTTGAGTGTTGAAATGTAGGGTATAAAGTCAAATTTTCCCTTCACTTGAGGTGCCTCTTGAATGTATAAGTCCTCCTCCTTTCTTATCTTGACCAATGCTTCAAAAGGCTCCTAAAAGATCTTTAATTGATTTCCAATTCCGAAGCTTAAACCTTGGACAATAGCTTTTGCTCTTGGTGCTCCTTGTGCTTGTATCATCCTCTCTATCTTGAAAGGAATTTGTCCTCAAATTCTGATTTTGCAAAACCAAAGAGAGAGAAAAACAAACACATAATACTCTTGGTAGGAGAGTTAGAAATAGTACCACACTCATATCATTAACCCATGGTTGCTTACACTTGACATATACCCATATATCCTTGGTATTCAACATGAAAAGCTTAGCATAAAGGATACGAAAGACATGAATAGCATCATTATCAAAAGTAATTGAGCATGACCCAAAACTATAACTTTCACATCTCAAAAGTATTCCGGGGTAAAATAGGAGTACAAGACAAGGGGTTAAGCTGAGAGACCCACTAATTTCTCGAGGCTACCAAGCTCATAATCATTCAACGTATTACTCATAATTTTGACATAAACAAGGTCACTATGAACAGGACTAATATCATTGATCTTATTACACAAGTTCAAAGGACTATGCTCCATATCAATATCATCATTACAAGCAATAACGCTAACTTAAAACATTTTAATCACACTATTCTCATATTCAGATAGTGAGCTAATCATAGGAGCACATGGTTCTTTATACATATCATGAAATAAGGCGACTAAAAAGGTCCACAAAAGCCATGTATATTTGTAACTCAAAGTGGACCAATAATCAAATGTCCTACCCCTACATAAAATAAATCCAATACTATCATAGATATCATCAAAAGTAAAAGGGGAATATAGGAAGGCATCAAGTGTAAAGAAATCATCCAAGGTGCTATCATCGATAAGAATTCCAATGGATTGAAAAGACATAACATATAAGGATGGAATCAAGTCATATAAACTCATACAACTCCTTCCTTTCAAAAGAAACATATACTTGGCATCCACAAGTTGAGATTCAAGTAACTTAAGCACAAGTCTATCAAACATAGACGAACATATATAAGCAACACCCTAATGAGGCAATGACACCTTTGCCTTAGGGTCCTCAATCATGAAATCACCTTCTCTTTTAAGAGAGTAGCCTACACACATATTCAAACCATAACGGGAAGTAAGGGTATCACAATCAAAACCAATTGCACAAGTATAACACAATTTAGGTCTCCTAATCATTATAGTAAATCAAGGATAAATCCACCCGATTGATCATTTTGTACACCCTTACTAGTTGTTGGAAACTCACTTACCAACATAGACTCACCTTGGTTTTCAAAATGGTCAACTAGTGTGTGAATACTCTTTTCACTTGGTAATAGAACCTTATTCAAGTTATAAGTGCTAGCACTAGATGAACACAAATCATTCTTACAGAAAGAATTGATTTTGTCATCTAAAGGATCAACTAGTGCTTGTACTTACAACAAGGGTTTGGTCTTTATGCAACCTAACAACACCAAGAGTTTCACAAAATGAAGATTCATACACTTCTTCATGAAGGAAATCCGAAACTACCCCACTTTGGGCACTACTAGCCACATCACAACAATTCAAGTTTCTAGGAGTGTAGAAGACAGCTTTATTACCTTGTAGATCATGGGAAGTGTGTTCTTCACTTGGTTTTGCATCATGGAAGCCCTCATGCTCCACTTCACAATGGAATATTCAAATATATCCCCTTGGATTCATTTCTTCATCACTTGTTCCAAGATTGGAACTTTCATCCAAGGGTTCCATTAACTCATCAACCATGTGTGTGTGGAACTCCTTACGAATTCTTCTTTGAGAACATATGATATTGAAATTGCACATAAGAAGAATCAATGCTAGGAAAAGTTCTAGCATTTGAGTTATTGAATATCAAGGGTCCTTTGTGGACAAGATCCACAATCAAAGTTGCTTTTCCCTTTCCAAGTTCACAAGCTATGGCTTCCCTCTTCCATTCCCCTTTTTTCTTACATTATTATTGTATTTATCCATCCATTCTCTCTCTATATTGGGGCTAGGCATCATTATACTTAGACTTTAACTCTCTCTCATCTTCTACTTAGATGTAGGGGTCTCAGTTTAGTATGGTTTGGAGAGGGGGTGTCGGTTTTGGTTGAGGATGGATTTGGGTTGGTGGTTTTGGATTTGTGGAAGTGTAGTATCTTTGGTTTTGATGGATTTGAACTTGTGGAGAATTTGATGGACATAGTCCATCAACCCCCACTTTAATTCTGATTACGTAACCCTTCATTGACCCTACATAACCCTTCATTGTACCCACATCACCTTTCATTATACCCAAATCACCTTTTATATCTCCCACATCCATACTTATATTTACCAAATCACGAGATAAGGCATCAAAACGAGATAACAAGACTCCCAAAACATCATTTCCCAAAGGTTGGGATGTGGTACCTTGAGATGCCAGTACAAACTAGTAAAAAACCAGCAAAGGGAAAACCTCTAAAATGAATACATAAGTTAGTTCAAAAGCCTCACCACACTCACACTCGGATCTTACCTCACACTTGGTCTCACAAGTGTTGAAAACTTGGAAATACTTGGCAAGTGAATGAGTGGTCAATATGCTTTGGATCGGAATTGATTTTTGTTTGATATGACTCAAATAAAAATAATTAACGGACTTCAACCAACAAACTACTACGAATTAAAATGAGAAAAGTATACAAAAATCGAAGATACAAAATAAATGAACTCTAGACTAATTAGCAACATAGTAGGTACTTACTAGTTTGCTAATTAGTGATATAATTAACTCAAAAGAAACTAGAATAAAAAATTAGAAACTAGGAAAATCTACTTAGAGCTCAATTTGGACTATTAGACTTGATGACATGGCATTCATTGATTGGACATTGAGTTTTCAAAATTTTTAATTCCCAAAATTCATGTCTCGTCCAAACACACTTTTAGGAGAAGAAGAATTTCGTTTGGGAGAGAAAATTGAAGGTCTGAAGGCCTTTTTGGATCTTCAAATGAATTAAAAAAGCAATGGTCCCCCCCTTTGTACTTGATTTCATACTTTGATTATTCCTTTGTCTCTTTTTTATTTTAGATGACAATGAATATGCCTAGGAATATTCTTTCACAAACACCAAGTATACCCTATTTCTTCTCCTTTTTGGGTTCAAACGCCTTCCTTGAACATTCTTCTTCAACAAGATTGGACTAATATAGAAGAACAAGATGGATATTCAAGGGTTGACCAACATTTGACCTTCACTCAAATGAACCCTAACCTTCAATTTTTTTTTATATATCTAGGTTCCTTAGGCTAAGATGAAAATCTCCAAAATTCAAACCCACTTCGGGTCTATCTCCTTTAGAGCTTCAAGACGCCAAATCCATGGTGGATCTAGCTCAAAATTACCCAAATCTTGTTCCAAGAGTAGATCTAGAGTCCTTAGGTGCTAGGGGAAAGGATCTAGAACATGAAACCAACAAACACAATAAAATTTAGTAGATCTAACTTTCAACACACGGATCTACTACCAACAATAAGGCAACACAATTTCTTTTGAGATTTTTGGATTTTTGACTCATTTTTTGTGAGATTTTCTTAATAAGGACACTAAATCCAAGATTTAGGGATATAGGAACAACCCTAACCAAGGCTTTGATACCAAATGATAGCCCAAAACCAATATTAAGGACTAATGACACAAAAATCAGCAATCACAAGACAAAGAAAACAACACATAGAAAGGAGATAAAAAAGAAGATTGCATAAATGTAAAGATAGATAATGAAACATACACCACTTTTAATGATTAGCACCTAATTGTGTATCAAAAAATTAGACAGACTGCACCATGGATGGATAACACTTCATTCTTTGGTGAACCAAGGGAATTCACACTCCCTCAATTACACCTTTCTTGCCAGATCTTCAACACAAATGAAGAACCCTTCAAATGCGTTCAAACACTCCAAATTTCAGTTTCTACGCTAAGCTAACACTAAACTAAGACTAAGAACTACACTCTAAAGATTAATCTTTCAATATTCATCAAAGCTAATGAGAATGGAAGCTAAAATGTTTATTTATACTATTAAATAACAATTGACAAAAACGTACTAAATGAGGACTAGACAAAAGCGCGCCTCTTGAGTGTTGAATGTAGGGTATAAAGTCAACTTTACCCTTTACTTGAGCTTTCTCTTTACTGTGTAAGTCCTTCTCCTTTCTTTTCTTGACCAAGTCTATAAAATGCTTCAAAAAGGTCTTCAATTGCTTGCCAATTCCGAAGCTTGAACCTTAGATAACAGCTTGTGCTCTAATACCAAATGATACAAGAATAATAGCCTAAAACTGATATTAAGGACTAATGACATAAAAATTATCAACCACAAGACAAATAAAACAACACATCGAAAGGAGATGAAGAAGAATATTGCATAAAAATAAAGATAAATAATGAAACATACACCACATTTAATGATTAACACCTAATTTTGTATTAAACAACTAGACACTCTTCATCATGGATGGATAACACTTTATTCTTTAGTGAACCAAGGGAATTAACACTCCCTCAATCACACCTTTCTTGCCAAATGTTCAATACAAATCACGAACTTCTCAAATGCATTCAAACAGTCAAAATTTTGGTTTCTACCCTTAGCTTACACTAAACTAAGACTAAGAACTACACTATAACGAGTAATCTTTCAATATTCATCAAAGCTAATGAGAATGGAAGCTAAAATGTCTATTTATACTATTACTTAACAATTGACAAAAATGCCCGTAATGAGTGCTAGACAAAAGGGCTCCTCTTAAGTGTTGAAATGTAGGGTTTAAAGTCAATTTTGCCCTTCACTTGAGGTGGATCTTGAGTGTATAAATCCTTCTCCTTTTTTCTATTAACCAAGGCTTCAAAATTTTCCAAAGAGGTCTTCAATTGATTGCCTATTCCGAAGCTTGAACCATGGAAAATAGCTTTTGCTCTTGGTGCTCCTTATGCTTGTATCACAACCTGTAAACCCAGTTGGAAAGGTGTTAGTACTGTGCCACAGGTACTAATAATTTTTATGTCAACTATAATCTAGAAAGAAGATTCATCGGATATATGCGTATGTCAACCTTAATATGATAAGAAGACATCTCACCTACGCTAGCAACGTAGTTTTGTAACACAGGGATTGCTACTAAGGGTTAAAATCTCTACTAGCATGAATGACCCCATCCCTGGGTTCGCTCAATGTTGAATCCTACTCCCAACTAAATTGACCTAGATTACTAAATTAAGCTAAGTGTGACAGGTATTATAACTGACTGAACTAATAATGCTCATACGTGTTTGAAACCCTTCTAAAAATACGAAGACTAAGTAAACAACTAAATTTTGGGTATTCATAACCCACAAGACATCATAGTATTTACAAAAGGACATAATACTACAACATTAGAAACATAATAACTAGGCATTGTTCAAAAAATCATTCATTTCGATATTTTATCAAACAAATGAAAAACATAAACTTGTACATGGGAATATCTTAAACATGGGAAAATAACATGATTACATAACTAAAATATGAATTGAGGGTATTTATATGAAATTAGCTTGAAATAGGACATGGGTGTTTCATCAAAACATGTAAAGATCATCATCTGACATAAGAATTTCAAAAACATAAGGGAACTATGAGTTACTTGGCAATATTCATAATTTGGGAATTTCATCTTGAAATTGATGGAACATGACATGGGAATTTCATCAAACATGTGGAGACCCTAAACTTGTGCATGGGAATGAGCAAGCATGGCTACATGAATTAATTCACAACTTAATGATTTGATATGAAGATCATACTATTAAAGATGTGTATTGGCTCATTCTTCTTGAAAACATATACACTCTTAACTTGAAATGAAACACATGTGGATCATGAGGTAAAACATGGGTATAGTTAGTCCATGAATGTCACATAATTTTTAATATTACAAACATGGGTTAAGGATTTAACATGTGAAAATCACCATCCAAACATATCAATGAAATTTTGATGAAAACCATTTGTAAATATGATACATAATTGAAATTAATGAAATTTAATGAATATAATTCATATTAACATGTAAGTATCATAAATTTGAATTTGAAACATGTAAAACTCATAACTTTAAATTAAAAAAGGGTTCTTCGGCTCCATGGGTAAAAGAGGACCCATGGATGAACTCCCACATACATTAATAGTTTGGATTTGATGTAAAAGTTTTAACTTTTGAATCTCTAATGGTGTTCTTGAAGCTTCTTCTTGAAGTTCTCAAACTCGAAACTTAGATTTATTGTTATATTGGAGGAGGGGTAATGGAATTGTTCTTGATTTCTGATACACCCAAACTACAACTCTCGTTAGAAAGTATAAGCGGTCGCTGTCAAAGATAGAACCCAACTGAGTTGGGTATTGAATACCACAGGGAATACTGTGCTCACTAAGTATTGTTATTGTTATTAGACTATAGATAAAGGGTTCCAAAATAAAGTGGGGGTTATGATTTATCAACTTTATTGAAATGTTTGTTACAAAAAGTAATTCTAATGTTGATTATATTGCAAATAGTACTTCAGTATGAGTAGTCAAACGTGAGTTATGGTTACTAAGATGCTTAAGTAACTAGAGTTGTGAACTATTTTGAATTCCCAATGAACAATTCTAATTGCAAGAGTAATTGAATTCTATGGTTTACCCATTAGTTTCTCAACATAAATGAGTAGCTTATCCCTTAATTCTTTCAAACATAAGGAATGTATTGTTTATTTAACTATATTCTCACATGGGTTAATCCGGTTGAGGCATCTACCCTCTATAGAAAAGTTAAAGCCTTTATATTTATATATATCCTTTCTTTTCCCAATAAATACTTTTCTATTCGAACAACTGTTGTTCTTCAGCTCACTTTTCAAGATTTCAACCAAGAAAAGTCATTAAAGTGAATAAGGGTTTATGCTATATCAATTAATCATGTGAATCTGCTAGATTCACTACCCCTAATTTTCATATCAAGGCTCCCATAACCCTAGTTACGGGAGCTTAGCCAAACATCTCCATCATAGAAAGAGAAGAAGTCATTGTGTTATTCATAAATTAATTCAAAATTTACTTACAAAAGTCACAATTATTGTTCTTAAATCTTCAATGAAGAAAATTATAATGGAATCTAGATCCACAATTCTAAAATGAATCCCAGAGAAAAAACTATGTACAATATGTTTCAAGTATGGAAAACCTTAATAAAAGATTAAAGAAGTTTTATAATACCTAAAACTTGGTATTTATATGTTCCCAGCCCAAAAGGATTTAAAATTTGAAATTATAAAAACTGCATCCAAAATGACAACCAAAGTGGTGGTCCATTAGAATTGTGATGTTCACCATATTAGCCGTTGCTGATGATCCTTGAAAGTCAAATTCTTCTTCGCACTGACGAACAATGCGGTGGTCCATCAAAAGACTGATGGTGCACCATATAGGTCATCGCGAATGATCCTGGAGAGGCATATTCTGCTTAGCACTGACGGCCTAACTGGTAGTCCATCACAAGATGATGGTCCAACATATGAGCCGTTGCTGGTTGTTTTAGGATTCCAGGTTCAGCTTAGAGTTGACTGCCAAAGTAGTGGTCCGTCGCAAGACTGATGGTCCCCCATATGAGCCATTACTGGACGTTTCAGGATGCCAGGTTCTACTTAGCGTTGATAGCCAAAGTGATGGTCCATTGCAAGACTAGTGGTCCACCACATGGGACGTCGCTGAGTCTTCTTAAATTATAGATTTTGTTTGGTCCTGATGGTTAAGTTGGTGGTCTACCATTTTGACTATCAGAAGTGTTTTTCTACTATTTTTTTGAGTTTTTTCCTTCAGCTAGCTCCTTACCCACAAACACAAAAACCCAGCATTAAATGCAACCTTGGTTACTTGAAAACATGCAATTTTCCTAAGAAAAATATACAAAATGTTCTGTCAAAACACAGAACATCAACACCTTCAACTTAAGATAATTTCTTATCCTTAAGCAACTCAACACCAAATTACAAATATGACCAATACAATGATGGGAATTTACTAATGAACTAGTTTCCATATAAGCATTCACTTTTCATCAAAATTTTATGGTTTAACATGTCAGAGTCCATAACTAGCATTGTTTCAAATTTAATTCATCTACAAAACATAGATACAAGAATCTACAAAGATAAGCAAAATTAAGTATGACTCAGGTTGTCCTCATAATCACAGAGATCCACCACTCATTATATTTTGTGGATACAGATCAAAACTCTCTCACTCATCAAAGAAGTTGCAAAAATAGTACATACACCCATAATCTTACCTTTATCATCCAATTCCTCCTTATAGCTGAGTTCCAAGATCAAACCGGTCTTTTCTAGGATATTAATGAGGTATCAAGCCTGGTCAGGAAGGAATTTTGGGAAAAAGTGACTAAATACTAATCTTTAACTCTCTCTGCCTTCGAATTCTTCCTTCCAAGGTCGTTGCTTTGCTAGCTCACTTAAACTTTTCTCGCTCATTCATGCATCACCATGCTAACCCCTTTTTTTTATCATTCATATATATATTTATATATACATATATACAAGCATCAGCCACCCTCAACTTAGGCTGATATAATAAGTTAAAGTGCATATTGTCTTGGATAGACCAGGGTTAAATGCTATAATTCAAATTCTAGACCAACTTTCTATTGGACAGTTAACAACCCTACAATATCCACCCTCAACTTAGACATTTTGCCTATGGTAGCTATATATTTCCCTCTATTAGGCCAGGTCTAGAACTACGTGTCAACAACTTAAAGAGAGTTAACTAGAATGCTTTGTCATGAAGAAAAAATTAACAAAGGCCCAAAGAAGGGTTCAAAAATATAAAATTATTTTTGGTAGGGTTAATTACTTTGCTAAATGGACTAAAAGTACAAGGTGGCCTGCCATCCCTTCTTATCTCATTAACTACAGAACAACATCAATTGACCAGGAGTGTTCTAGGTACTATAATATGTAAGATCTAATACAAATACTCGCACACACAATGGCAACTGAGTCAAACTTATTCTACTATTCTTAAGATTTACATCACATGTCATGTGTATTTACAGGTTAATGCCCACTACATATTCACTAATAGTTGATCACGTATCCTAGGAGACAAAAGTAAACAATCATATGAAAATAGTCATAGCTTGATGCCAACATCATTCATCATCTGTATTCACAACAAGATACTAACACAAACAACACTTTTATTTCATGGACCAATATTAACAACATCACAAGACTTAAAAAGAAGAAAAATGTAAACCTAAAGTTAAACCTAGAAAAGAAAACTGCAACTGCGAACTTAACATGATCCTAGATATGTTGATTCTCCTAGATAGCAGATGGTAGGATCAATAATATTGGAAAAAAAAACCCCCCATGGTACAATTACACCACCCCCCATAGAAAAACATATGCATTGTCCTTAAAGCATTAAATTAAAGTTCAACGGAGTAGGTATAATTGTATTGCCTTATATTCATCTGAGGCTTCTATGAAGTGTGGTGACTACAATGCACTGGCAGTTTTATGTGACTTTAAGAACATCTCATTGGAAATAATCTGGCCGAAGTCAATATGCAGCCCTGCAATCAAACTGGACACCAATACAACTCTGTGTTTATCCAAATTTCCATCACCTTTTGTTGGCATCAGCCTTAAACGAACAACAACCCACCAGAACTTATCCTAGAAGCTAATGGAATAATTTACAATGCGCTCACGTGGATTGGTCACCTGTAATGCCCCTAGTCTGTACCCCGGACTCTATATGATGCTCATAATCTCAAATTACCATAGGCTAACCCATGAATAATATCTGCTGTGAGCACCAAACAATACTACTAAAATAAATGCAGAATAATGCACTGAAATATCATAGGGTTCAAAACATCTAAAATATTGATAATATATAACATCTGCAAAACTAAATACAATCTGAAAATCTAGTCTGAAAAAGCCTCCAACTGAACCTGTTTGAAAATAGAGTTGATGGGACAATCCCCCAACTAACTCCATCTGCTAAAATACTTCTAATTTGAAGTACTGTAGTAAAAGTTTATCCTTAATAGATGAGGACGCACTGCTAAATGTGCTTCTGCTAGTTGGATTTGGGTAACCGTGGTCAGGAACCTGAGCATCCGAACCTATGATATAAAATATCATAGCACAAGAAATGGGTATGCGGTCAGTATATAGGAATGTACTGGTATGCTAAATGATGTAAGGCTGAATGTATTGGTTCATATGTATGAACAATAACTAACTAATGATATACAAGACCTGGATTAGCATACATAGAGGATCTGTAACTACTGAAGATACTGTGCATACTGTGACTGAGTATATTAAAACTAAATTTAATAATTGATAATTGAATATACTAATAATATGGGATCAATGATAATCTAAATTATTATTAACTGAGTGACTGTATTTAATAATCCTGATTCTGTAGAACTGAACTGAGTTCTATTCTGAAGACTTAAACCAAAACTGAAATTGTGGGAGGTAATTATCTGATTGACATACCTCAATCTAAACTAATAGGGGTCTAATCTGTAACCCCAATTGAAAGGGTTTCAGTACTGTGCCACGAGTAAAGAAAAACTAAAAAGTAACCCTCTACAGGTAGGTTCCCTAAATGAGAATGGTGGAACCCTATACTGGCAGGTAGAGCACCTTATCAACCCTCAACTGAATGGTGTGATGTCTTCACCTATGCTGGCTACATAGTTTGGGAATACTAGGATTGCTTCTAAGTATCACACCCTCTGCTGACAGGTAAGCCCCTATCCTTGGGTTCACTCAATGCTGAATCCTACTCCCATCTGAAAGACACTGAACTGTTATACTGTACATAACTAGACTGAATTCACTGATATTATTGAGTTTTCCTAAGTTCTGTAACTGATTGAATTCTATTTAGTTCTGTAATAGACTGAGAGTACTACTGATCATGACATGACAGATACTATTTTGTAACTGACATTACCTCTAGGTAAAGAGCTAAATTGTTGGGTATTAAATACCCCCAGGGCTGATAGCATGAAAAGTAAAGAAAAGCATAATCTTGAATAACATAACAATGTTCACTTGATCATAATTCATTCAAAGAGACATTCCATCAAACATTTGAATGCATTAACTTGAAATGAATAGGGATTACATGTTAGCATGCTATATTGGCATTATTTCATTTTCATCATCTATTTATCAAACACATAAGAAGCACATTTTATTCATTAGATCATAAACACTTAGGGTTAACATGGTTACAACAATTAACTTACAAATTGAAGGGTTTATCATGAATATCATGTAATTCAACACATGCTAGAATCAATTCTTGGAACTTGTAATCTAAATCATGGATTAAAAGTAAAACAACACAATGAACATGAATTCAATCTAATTCAAATATGAAAATCATAAATCTTGTATATTGAAAAAGGATTCTTGGGCTCCATGTAAGGTAAGAATCCATGAATGAACATCTAACATACCTTAGAAGAAGAGTTCTTGAAGGTTCTGTGGGAGATTCTTGAGGATTGACCTTGATTCTTGAACTAGGATTTATTTTCTTAAGAGAGAAATACCTTTTGATTTTAGTGAAAAGTGAATAATGAAGGGTTTTACATTTTAAAAGGATTAAATCCCACATCTGGGCGGAATAAAATTATAGGAAAAAGATTGTTTTAACCCTGGGAGCCACTTTAGTTTTTTTGAGAAATTTTCCCGATCTGAACCCCTTCCGTGATATGGCGCTATCACACCGTGTCACTAGAAAATGAAAACTGGGAAATTACATGGTGGCGTGACTGGTATCGCATTCCCACTTTGGTTATTAATTGGAAGTCTACTGCAACACGGTGGAATCGTGTTGGTACACTGAAAATTGACAATTGTGATCTAGGTCTATGGTTGAATGTGCTAATATTATGGAGCAACACTGGAAATTGACAATTTCTATGTAACACACTCTGTGACGCGCTACTGGCCTGAATGACAATGTTTAATGACTGAAACTTAAAATTACCATAACTTCTTACCCGGTTGTCTGATTTAGGTGAGTTTTATATCATTGGAAAGCTAATTGAATTTTCTACGTAAT
>NW_025848976.1:0-1429 GCF_002878395.1 Capsicum annuum
TGAATTCACCAAACCAGTGGTTAAGTAGTAAGCCTTAATTACACCATAAAGGGTGTCACTTTAACCTTCTTAGACTCCAATTACATTTACATGTCTTGCATATTCATTTTACATCCTCCAATATCAAGTTTGGATTCATTTATCCTTCCAACCAATCCATTAAACCAAATTGAGCCATAGACATAAATAATCATCAATTCAACAGTATATCACCATATCCACCTTTCATAACTCAATTACCATATCCACCTTCCATAACCCAATTAACATATCCTTCTTCCATAATTCAATACAACCAAATCATGCAAAATAGTCCAAACCCTATTTCCATCACCTTTCAATAACAACCAATACATATAATCCACTATCACACATATACATATGGAAGAGAACAAAGGAAAACAGTATTCATACCTTAGAATTCACCTCTTGATTATGCAATCCTATTTGCACAAATAATAGGTGCCTTTCAAATCTCTCGAGATGACAAGCGCAGTTATCGAATTACTTTAGAATTTCTACGGTTGAATCAAAAGTAATTTAAAGGTCAAATTTGGCTAGCGTTTGTTCTTTCTCAATGATTGATGATGAAAATGAGTTTTGAACTTATATACATGTATATGTACACATATTCCCGTCCATAATATCATAGGGAATGACCAAAGTGCCTTTAAAATTTAAATAATGTCAAATCTGTCCTTTGGTGGACTGATTAAATAAGCTAAAGTAGATCGACCATAACTCTTTACTCCGATATCGGATTTGGGTGAAATTGGTATCGTTGGAAATATAATTCAAAGGGATTTCATTTCATATAAAGTAGGTCACCCAGTTCGTCCTGTACAAGGAGTTATGATCGTTTGAAGTTGACCCTAAAAATCTATTTTGAGAGGCTGAAGTAAAACGAGTATAACTCCTTACTCAGATGTTGGATTTGGATGAAACCAATTGCATTGGAAATAAGACTCAAATATCTTTCTTTTCATAGGTCGCAGATCTCCCAGTTCATTATATTAAGGGAGTTATGATCGTTCAAAGTTGACCCAAAAAATTGGCTGGCCTCAGTAGTTTGTGTGCAGGAAATTTTCCTGCACATTTACTATTCCCAATATCCCGGCTACCGTTTTATAGTTTCGAACGTGCTCGATTATATCCGAAACCTATCCGTTTTTAGAAATCTTTATATCGTTGGAAAGCTTATTCAATAACCTTCATATGGAACCATCGACGGGCAAATTCTGGTATAAATAAAATAAAATAAAATAAATTCCATATTAATAAGACCAATACACATACTTGAATATGCCAATACACATACTTGAATACGGGGTGTTACAGGTTTGGTTGAGGCACGGGGAGTAGACTTTATTTCTTATCAGTTTGAGACGGCAGCGAGGAGGTGGTGGAGAGGTTATCTTGATTCTAGGTA
>NW_025848977.1:0-254 GCF_002878395.1 Capsicum annuum
TGAGATCAGAACCAGTGCAAAGTAATGGTTACTCATAAGTTGACACTCTCATTTCTATCTTAGACATATAGTTATTTTTCTTGAGGATTCATGCACTTGCAGACCAGTTCAGTAGCTCATTATTCTTGAGATCCAGTGATTCAGTTCTATCAGTTCCACATGATAGCTTGAAGACTAATATTCCTTGTGCTAGAATTCTAACTGTCATTCCTGCGCGTCTAAGCTCTAATCCAAGTGATTCTCATGTGAATACA
>NW_025848977.1:354-1213 GCF_002878395.1 Capsicum annuum
TTGTTGAGGATTCATGCACTTGCAGACCAGTTCAGTAGCTCATTATTCTTGAGATCCAGTGATTCAGTTCTATCAGTTCCACATGATAGCTTGAAGACTAATATTCCTTGTGCTAGAATTCTAACTGTCATTCCTGCGCGTCTAAGCTCTAATCCAAGTGATTCTCATGTGAATACAAGTTGTATGATCATTATCCTAGTCTATGGAGTAGTTTAGAGGTGGAACATGTTTATAGCAATAACATAGAACAAGGTTGACCTAAGACCAATTGATTCATCCAAAGTTTGACATTCGATTCTACAAGGGTCAAATTCAAATATGTATATCTCTTAATATACATGGAATTTTTCATCGCAATACCTATCAAATTGTAGATAATTGAATTAGCTTTCCAACGATACCAATTTCGCAAAAATCTGATACCCGAGGGAAGAGTTATGCCCATTTTCATGAGAGGCAGTAAGGGTATGCGATGGGCAATACGCCGCCCAATCAAATGTGTGCGATTGGGAGTGTGAGGCATACTTAAATGTCTGCCATAAAGTGTGCGACGTACACCTTAAGGTCTTCCATGGGTTGTGCACCGCATACCTCATTTCCAAGTGCAAAAAACACCCCTATATATGTCTATAGCATGGTATTAAACTCCCATAACACCAAAATAAGTTTACTTTCTCTCAAAATCACCAAGAACATTCATTAGGGTTTCAACCTAAAAATTCAAATATCTCAAGATTCAACCATGAGTTTTCAATAATTCTTCAAGATTCAAAATCCCCATTTCGAGGGCTACAAGAAACACTCATTATTTTCACGAATAGAGTCCCAAGGTCAAGAGTTCATTCAAAGCTTCAAGTTT
>NW_025848978.1:0-5696 GCF_002878395.1 Capsicum annuum
CTTAGCCCATTTTCTTTCATTTTTAACCCATTTCCAAGAATGTGGAAACCTAAAAACTGTGAAAACTAGGAGAACTATTAGTGGGTAATTTTGGAGTGTTCGTAAGCTCGAATAGCTTGTTTCTTCCCTAAATTCTTAGTAAGTTTCAATCAATTTCATGGATTAAATTCTCATAAATTCTCTAAAATTCCTTAAAGATTGGTATGATGATTGTAGCACCATTAGAGCTCGAAATTCACCCAATATTAAAGGTAAATGGTCCTTGAACACAGAGGGACATGTTGTTTGTTTCAAAAGTATAATTCCTCTAGCAGGCCCCACAAGAGATTTTTATATAATTTTGGACCTAAAGTAAATGTAACGCCCCAAAAACCAGCCCCGAGGTGTCACACGGTGCTTAAGGCTACAAGTAGCCCCAAGCTAACCCTTTTAGCTGTTTTTCTACCATTCAACACTTATAATCAAAGTCATCATAATCAAAACATTTAAACATCCTTCATAATATCATACTGCGATACGAATGAAATACAAAAAGTAACAAAATACGACATCTCTGACAAATTTGATCAATCTATCCATCTAGTCTGACAAGCCTCTACTAAACTATATATCCATAAGCCATTGGGACAAACCCTAACTGACCCGAACTCTGGAAATAAACTGAACGACTCAAAGTAAATGAGGAAATCTGAATAACTAGTCCTCGGATCATGAGGACTCACCACTGCAAAAGATGTAGATCAACGTGCTTGAATAATCACGGTCAAACCTAGGAATGAGCACCTGAACCTACATTATAGGGAAAATGTAATCCACATACGAACATGTAGGTCAGTACCATGGAATATGTACCGAGTACATGAAGGTGCATGAAATAAACATATTTATATACATATAAATATGTATATATATATATATATATATATATATTTAATGATCATGTCATAAGTTTTCTTCCAAATCATGCAGGACATTTGTAAATGGCTCATAAAGCTTGAAAGAAATCAAAAATCTGAAATCATACACAATGAATGGTAAAACATGCCAATCTGGATATCATGAGCCATTACACTTAATCCAAATATCAAGATTCTTTTCTTATTCTCTCATCAAGCAATCTTAGTGAAATCTGGAATATTGAATACATCATAAATCTACATTTCAAATCTCTTTTAAATCAGTAAAATCAATCTAAAAATGAGGGACGACTCTTTGGGAGGTTCTTCTAACCAACATGTACACCATGTGAGCACTCATGATGTCCCACGACTTGCCCCTGTAAGGTTAGGGCTGTCCTACACTTGCCATCGGTGTAGAACAATATCATCTCAGTGATCACTATCTCAATGTTTCACATATAGTGGAAGTCAATGTCTCAACCTACGGTGGCACGTAGTTTTGGGGTATGAAACCGTAGTAACATACTAAATACTACTCCTAATATAATATGCTCAAAAATCTCAAGAAAAATCCACTTTAAGGGTAATCACATATTTCTTAAGTTAAATAAATGATAAAATCCGTAACTCGTTTCATAAAGTGGATTTTAACTCTGTTGTGACCAAAAGGTCAAATCTTTCTATACTTCATCAAAAATAGTCTAAACATGGGTGCATGTAGCACATATATTCTCAAAACAACAATCTCTATGTGGGTTAATGACCCTTATAGCAATACTTAATAAAAACATTTCAACATTTATGCTTTATATCACAAGCGTACATAATTTATACGGAAATCTAAAAAAATTTCAGCCTTTAATCATAACAATAAACTCCAACTCATGGAGTTTATTTTCTAAACATTCAAAATAATCATAGTATCTTGAACAATAACATAGGAGAAGATTTATCACTTCAAATTCATGATAAAACATGTAAGAATCATGTATCTTTGTAAAATAATGCAAACTTTGGGCACTAGAACAAAATGATGTTCTTGTTCATAACCCCACATACCTTTATGGTAACGGATTCATTGAAAGATTGGACCCTCAATGTTGATTGTGTAACCCTAGTTGTTTTTCTCCTTTAGTGCTCTTGGATGATGAACTTAGACTGATAATAGGGTTATGATGTATTTAGAATCTATGAAATTCGTAAGGTTAAGTTTAGGGGTGTGTAAGGAGTGCCAAAAGACTTAATTGCCCTCAAAATAACCCAAAAACGGAGTGTTAAGTTACTTGAAACCATAAGACATGCGACGCATATGATATCGTATATATACATAGGCGCCGCATATGATATCGCCTATATTTACATAGGCACCGCATATGAAATCGCCTATATTTACATAGGCGCCGCATATGGTTTCCAGTGGCCATGTGCGATAGGTTAGGCGACGCGCTCTACTTTGCAAACCCATAACTCCTAGCTTGGGTGCCGGATTTTGGTTAAATTGATATTGTTGGAAAGCTAATTCGATTCTATATAATTTTATGGGTAGAAATATGCAGAAATACCCATATTTATCAAGTTAGTCTTATTCAAAGATGAACCTTGCGAATTCAAATACTAAAATTTGATGGATTTCGAAACTCTTAGCTTGTACTACCTTAAGTGACTCATATAACAACACTTAACACATCATAAGCTCTCTTATAACTAGGGTAATTTTGGTAATTTAGGTGCCCAAGGCATCACAATATCTCCCCCTTGGGTACATTCATCCTCGAATGACGCTGGGTATAATAAGAATAAAGAAAAAATGAAGGGCGCACATCTGAAGCAACTTGCTAATCTTTCCTCTATTTCATTTTACATTTTGGACACAACAAGGGGTGCATCACTCATGAAATCACAGCTGAATAGTATAAAATAACTGCTGAACTACTGTACTACATAGAAAAGGAATGATTTAAAGTAGAATAGTACCTTCATCTTGATCAGAGCTTATGGAAAATAGGTGTGGGTACTTGGATCGCATGTCTGCCTCAGCTTCCCATGTTGCACCCTCAACGGATTTGTTTCACCACAATACCTTGACCAAGGGAACTTCTTTGTTCCTTAGTCTCCGGACTTGGTGATCTAAAATCTCAACAAGAACTTCCTCAAAAGAAATAATACCTTGCACATCAGGGTTTTCTGAAGGATCTACAACAACACAATCACCAACGTGTTTCCTAAGCATGGATACATGGAAGACAGAGTGAACGGAAGATAACTATGAAGGCAACTCAACCTCATATGCTACCTTACTAACATGGCTAAGAACTCTATAGGGGGTAACAGAACGGGGACTAAGTTTCCCCTACTTTCTGAATCTCTTCACTCCCTTCATGGGTGAAATCTTCAAATACACCATGTCGCCAACTTCAAATTCAAGGACTCTTTTCCTCACATCAGCATACGATTTTTGACGACTCTGTGTGGTTTTTAATCATTCTCTAATCACTTTGACTTTTTCCATAGCTTCAAAGACAGAATCAGGACCACTCACAGCCGCTTCACCCACTTCAAACTAACCTATGGGTGACCTACATTTCCTCCCATACAAAGCCTCAAATGGAGCCATACCAATGCTAGAGTAAAACCTGTTATTGTAAGCAAAATCTATAAACGGTAAATGCTCATCCCAACTCCCCTTAAAGTCAAGAGCACATGCTCTAAACATATCCTCTAAGGTCTAGATGGTCCTCTCAGGTTGACCATCTGTCTATGGATGGAAAGGAAAGCTCAAATGCACTTTGGTACCAAGACCCTTCTGAAAAGCTCTCCAAAACTGCGAAGTGAACTGAGTACCCATATCTGAAATGATGGACAAGGGAAATCCATGCAATTTGACTAATTCCCGAATGTACAATATAGAATAATCCTCACCTGTATAAGAAGTATGCACAGGCAAAAAGTGCGCAGACTTAGTCAATCTAACCACAACAACCCAAATGGAATCATGATGGCGTCGGGAAGGAGGTAAACCAGTCACAAAATCTATGTTTATCTCTTCCCACTTCCAAGTGGGAATACCAAACTCCTTCATCATACCACCAGGTCTTTGGTGTTCTACCTTAACCTGTTGGCACGTCGCATACTTAGCCACAAATGATGTTAGATCCTTCTTCATGCCACTCCGCTAATAGATTTCCTGCAAGTCGCGGTACATCTTGGTGGCACCAGGATGAATAGAATATCGCGCACCCTGCACTTTAACCATAATTCTCTGTCTCAGATCCTCAACATCTGGAACACATAATCTATCCTGCAATCTCAATACACCATCCCCCCCTTGGGGGAAAACCTCCACCTTTTGGTCCTTGACATATTCTTTTAGTCTGACCAAACTAGCATCTAAGTTTTGCTTCTCCTTTACTTTCGAAACAAAGGAGGATTCGGAGCTACTCTGTACTAACATACTCCCTTCAGCGGAGTCAAGCAACCTAACTCCCAATATAGCCAACCGATGCACATCACGAGCTAACTCCTTCTTACCCTCTCCAATATGCAAAAAACTACCCATAGACATCCTACTAAAATCATCTGCCACTACATTGGCCTTTCCCGGGTGATACAAAACACTCATATCGTAGTTTTTCAATAACTCTAACCACTTTCTCAGCCTAAGATTCAACTTTCTATAGGTAAAAACATACTGCAGACTCTGATGATCAGTGAAAACATCAACATGAACACCATACAAGTAGTGTCTCCAGATTTTCAGAGCAAACACAACAACAGCTAACTCAAGATCATGAGTGGGGTAATTCTTCTCATGGGGTTTCAGCTGTCTAGAGGCATAGGCTATAAACTTACCTCTCTGCATTAGTACATAACCTAAACCAACTCTAAAAGCATCACAATATACCACAAAACCATCAACGCCATCAGGCAGAGTCAAAATAGGGGTTGTAGTGAGTCGAGTCTTTAACTCCCGAAAACTATTCTCACAAGAATTAGAGCACAAGAACTTTACTTTCTTTTGGGTCAACCGGGTCATAGGAGATGCTATAGAGGGGAAACCTTGAACAAAATGGCAATAATAGCTATCTAGACCCAAGAAACTTCTAATGTCAGACCGAGAGACAGGTCTAGGCCAGTTTCTAATAGCTTCTGTTTTTTAGGGATCAACTCTAACACCTTCAGAAGAAATAATATGGCCTAGAAAAGCAACTGACCTTAGCCAAAATTCACACTTGCTAAATTTTGCAAACAAGTGATGATCTCTAAGGGTTTGCAAAATAATACGGAGATGATCTGCATGTTCATTCTCACTACGGGAGTATACCAGAATGTTGTCTATAAACACTATGACAAACATATCGAGATATGGCCTGAACACTCGATTCATGAGGTCTATGAAGCTATTGGGGCATTAGTTAGCCCAAAGGACATAACAAGAAACTCAATATGACCATAACGTGTTCGGAAGGCTGTCTTCGAGACATTACATTCCCTAACTCTGAGTTGATGAGAGCCAGAGCGAAGGTCTATCTTTGAGAAGTAACTTGCACCTTGCAATTGATCAAAAAAATCATCTATTCTTGGAAGGGGATACTTGTTTTTGATAGTGACTTTGTTAAGCTGGAGATAGTCAATGCACATGCACAAAGAGCCATCTTTCTTTCGCACGAATAGGACAGGTGCACCTCAAGGAGACACACTTAGTCTTATAAAACCTTTATCTAAGAGATCTTTGAGTTGCTCTTTCAACTCTTTAATTCTACGGGTGCCATACGATATGGAGGAATAAAAATGGTCTGA
>NW_025848979.1:0-20703 GCF_002878395.1 Capsicum annuum
TTTCGTGTCATATCCAATCACTTTTGGTATTGTATAGAAGTTAGTTATATGGCGGGGTGTGTCCCGACCTTAGTTCAACTCTGTGTATTGTCTAGAGGCTTTGTAGACCTAATGTACAGTCAAGGTGGTGTTTTATTAATAGACGTGATGGCTCCAACGGCCAAGTATTGTATATACATATATATGTGTGCTCGAGCTTATACAGGTGATTATTTCCTTTTATATGCGACATGATACTGTCTGAATTTTGGGTTGTCATAGAGGTATGCATGGGAAGTATAAGGTTATGAGCTGGTTCTCCTGGGCTTCCTCGGTTACGGGTGCCAGTCCTCCTCAATAGGATTTGAGGCGTGACAAAGTTGTAACCTCCTTGTCCTTTTAGGTAGTGAAATAACCATTGCCGATTTGAGCTTGTAATTGACCGCCTGAGCTGATGGACCAAATCAACGCAAATCTCCTTTGTTTTTAGTGATTTCTTTTATGAACTATCAAAGATTAGATTATCTGATTTAGCATCTTTAATCTTCCTTAGTACAGGACTAAGAATGTTGTAATTATTTGTGCTTCTCAAAATCTGCATTATGAATGTGTTGTATTAGCCAAACTCTTTGTACATTTGGCTTTATCCTTGTAGTTTTAATTCTCAGATTAGGGATCTATTTGATGTCCATGTTCATGGTCTTTCTAATATCTGCTGGTAACTATTGAACTGTGTTGATGATTGTTGCCTCTTCTGATTGAAATCCTAGATTAGCCAGTGCATCTGCTAACTTGTTCCCTTCCATGTATATGTGGATAATTCTTGCATTAATGTTGATCATTATAGTTCTAATTACCTCAAATACTTTAGTCAACTCCCATGGTATAGTACACACATTTCTGATAAAATTAACCACCATTAAAAAATCTGACTCAATTTCCACTTCTGTAACATCTGTTGAAGCACAATACTTAACTGTTTCCAAGATAGCTGTCATTTCTGCTACCATGTTGGTGGTAATTCCTAGCTTCCCATCTTGTGCATATATAAAAGATCCATCATCTCTTCTCAGCACAAAACCATAAGAAGCCTGTCCTAGATTGCCCTTTGCTACCCCATCTATGTTACATTTCATTCTACCAGGCTTAGGTAACTTTCACTTAACTACATAGCTATATAGTCTTGGTTTGTACCTCCCTAACTTAGCCACCAAATCATCCCAATTGCTTCTGCTGTCCATTATCCAAGGGAATTTAACTCTAAGTAGTTGTTTTATTAAAGTTAAAACCTGATGATCATGCTTTGTATTCCTTGTTTTTCTCCATGCTTTTTCTTATTTCTTCTTTTCCATAAAACCCATATTATAATTGCTGGGGCTGCTTTGAAAACCTGCTGCAACTTTGGTGGGGCTTCTTTAAACCACCAGATTTTAACTACACGATTTAGTTATGCTCTATGCATTTCAATACCTGTAAAATCAGCAAATTGCCTCCATAGCTATGAGGCTATGGGAGCTGTTATAAATAAATGCTCCATTGTTTCTTGCTTATAATTATCACAGCACCAATATCTTGACACTATGCTTATCCTCATTCTAGCAATGTTGTCATCAGTAGCAATCCTGCCCTTCCATGCTCTCCACAGAAAAAAAACATATTTTTGTTGGTAATGCTTTATTCCCAATCTTGTTATAGATCTCATTTTCTCTTCTTTTACTTCTCAAAAGTTCATATGCATCTTTAACTATGAACTTTCCATTAGTGTTTGACATCCACCATACTTTGTCTCCTCCATCTTCACTTCTCCCAGGCTTGATATTATCTATTATATGTTGTACCATGTCCTCTGAAATATATTCTTTCAGCTTGTCCTCATTCCATACTCCTTTCTCTGTTAGAAACTGTTTGACTTCAATTTCTTCTTTTGTATTATTTCCTTCTTCTAGAAAGTATAGTGCACCCAATTTGGTCCAATTATCAAACCAGAAACTAATCCCTCCAGTCCTGACCTGCCGATAGATGTTGTGTTCAATCTTCTCTCTGGCCTGCAACATCTTTCTCCATATCTGAGAAACTCCAAAACCTTGTGCAATTACTGGATGCTTTTTCTTGTAGTATTTGTTCCATCTATAATGACTCCATAATAATCCAGTAGATGTTCTGAAATTCCACCACAGTTTTGCAAACAATGTTTCAGAAACTATATGTAATGATCTCTAAAGAGATATCCAATAATAAAGTAAATAAAGAATGTTTCATTGCCCGAAAGATGGATAAGAATAAATAAGATGACCCATGGCAGACTGGAGATGGAGTGCTCACCCTTGGATCAAGATCTGCTATCAAACTCTAGAGGTAAGGACATGTCTGAGCCTTTAGAACACTTTTTGCACTCAATAAAAGAAGAGTACAGGGTAGTATCAGTACAAACTACTATGTACTGGTAGGCATCATAGGCCAACTCAACTTAATAGGATGTACACAACATAATTAAAAAAACAAGTAGATAGGCATCATCAAATAACAAATTCTCATTGGATCAACAATACAACAATAACAGGTCAATAATACTCACAAACAAGCCACATAACTATCAAGAGTATCAATCATATGGTAAACATCCACAGAATCAACATAAGTACGTACACACATGCTATGGGACTTATTTTTGCCTAAATAGTCATGACCTGCAGGGAACCATCTATGTTCATGTACCGTACCGGAGTGGTACCCGATCCAACATAAATATAAACGTATCGGTGTGGCACCCAATCCAACATAAATATAAACGTACTGGCGTGGTACCCGATCCAACATAAATGTAAACGTACCGGCGTGGTACCCGATCCAACATAAATGTAAACGTACAGACGTGGTACCCGATCCAACATAAATGTAAACGTACCGGCGTGGTACCCGATCCAACATAAATATAAATGTACCGGCGTGGTACCCGATCCAATATAAATATAAACAAGTATTATCACTATCAATTTACACAACCTCACAACATATAACACAATGTACCAAGTTTACAAGTACACTTAAAGTCATAAGACAATTCTATCATGTCAATGTTCAATAAACATTTATACATGAATCAACAACCCAAACATCAACCATTTCGAGCATGTACGAATACCAATCCACAAGTATCCAATTTAAGAGCATACACACAATTATGTCGAGTCTAAACTCCCATTAAACCCTAATCTACCTCAACCGAAGAATCCAAGTGCAAGCTAATTTACAGGGTCTTACCTTTCCTTACAGTCTTTAAATGATCAACATCTGCTCCAATATACAATCCTTATAAGAATACGAATCTAATAACATCAATTTACTCATTATATCTCAATCACTAACAAATTATTACTTTATCATTATTCTGAATTGGCATGATAATTCTATGAACGACACTAGAAGTAACACATTTTAATACCTACAGAATCCTAGTCACTCTATTGAATTAGCGTCAATAATGAATTTTTGTCCTTATTAAGGATGAGTTTACATTACCCCAATTCTGTTAACATATACCTAACTACCAGAAGATAACTTAATCATTAGTCCGTCCTTATTAGGCTTAGTTTGTCGTGGAAATCTTGTGAGAAATAGTAGCAGCGCTACTCTTTAGTGCACGCACAAAATAATTTTACTAATTATGCTGCTAATCAACCCTTAGTCCATTGATTAGCAGCATTACTTTGTCATTACCCTGCTAATTAATCAATGTAAAATTGTTAGGAATTAACTCTAACCTGGAGAAATCGCCCTCTTCGAAACAGTGAATGGGAGAAGAAAATATGCTAACTGCCGTATTTCCCTAACCCCAACTTTCTGATGGTATTAATATTATTAATCATTAAACCCTTTTTTTACCTAATTTATTATATTGGCTACATAAATAAATAAATTATAATTTTGATCCACTAAATCACTAATTATATAAAATTTTTGAAACTTCTAATAAATTATCAAAATTTATTCAAAACCTCAAGAAAATAAATCAGATATGTACATTGACCTAAAAGTACATTCCGGACTTATTAAAAATACTACGACACTAATCTGAGGTCTTCTCGACAAAGGTTGACCATTATCGGGTTTAACTATATTAAAACTCGATAATTCAACTAATGACTTAATTTATTTCCGAACATCTCAAGAATTGTAGCTACTCATTCTGTGAGTCATAATCCACGTATACAAACTATGGAGAACGCTAAAATAGAGAAGATGAGAAAATTTCACAAACGACCGAGAGGGTCGTTACATCAGATACTAATTAAACAACCGTTCATCCCTGAACGGGCAAACTCAAGACAAGAAGGGAAAACAAGGAATTACCTAAATCCGCAAAAAGATGTGAATACTTGCTATGCATGTCTGCTTCGGTCTCCCAAGTGGCCTCCTCAATAGGATGATTCTTCCACTGGACCTTCACAGACGCAATCTCCTTAGTCCTCAACTTACGAATAACCAAATACCTAGTTGCGCATATGCGTACCCCTACCGCCCCAGATACGGAAGGTTCAATCAGTATACAATAACACAAGGCATATTCTTTACCCATCAGGACCATCATCATCGTAATCAACCTCCAGCCTTACCAGATATCAACACATCATCAATAGTATCCTCCGACCTTACCGGGTATCAACATATTATAAATAGATTATCCGGTCTTGCCGAGTATCAACATCATCACAACAGTATTCTCCGGCCTTGCCGGGTATAAACATATCATTGTAATAGTCATTACCGAATAACATACACTAAAATACTCATACAAAAAAATAGTCATTCACCATAGAATATCTATCTAATCAATACTTTCCAATTACTCATTATTAGCTAACTAACACCTATTATAATAGAATCAGTAGTTTACTAGTCATCACATCACCTCTAGTTATTAGCCTAAACATAATCCTTATTTTCGGAATAGCAACTAATCACTATTTATAGACAACATCTAACATCTAGTCAAGGTTCATCACTACACCAAAACTGTTATTTATCCACCATTCATTATTATCAACTAATCATCCTATATACGTTAATCATTGCTAGACAATACATTACTACTTATCACCTAATCATCTTTTAGAAATAGACACCATTCATTATATAACTATCGTTTACCAACTAGTCCTTGTTTAACTATTTATTAGTTAACCATTTAGCAACTATTAAAAGTTATTAACTAGTCACCTCTTATGACAAACATCTCTTATTATCTAGCCTCATTAACACACAATTCCTCGTTTATAGACTAATTGACATCACGAACATAGTCATTAATACCAAGTAATCTTCACCTATGCTAGACCCTACCTCACCATATAGGTCACGCATTAACCACCGCTAGCTATCATGTTTAAACTAAGCAAGATTCATTAACTAATACATTAGATTCCAAGCCATCACCAGTATCCAATCAATAAAGTCGTAAGCAATATACCGCATTTACCTCTGTCCCATACCAGAGAGATGTTTATACAAACATATATGTATTCATAAACTGTAATTGTATCCTTTACATTGATAAACACTCCTCGGATATTCAATCATTATCATAACACAACCCTTGACCCATTAATTTATCCGTAACACTCACAAAATGATATTTACGGCCTTAGGCCCATATACATATCAAAATCTCATATCAAAATTATATTTATAAGTCGTAGAATATCTCTAATTGTCTTACATATAGGAGGTATCTCGCATATTGAAGGCATAACATAGATAGACATATAATCGTCTATAGAATATCTTATATCGATAGGTCATACATCATGACTGCGAGGAATATCACCTCTCTAGACCAATTTGCATATCTATAAGGAAATAGCATCTCTATGGGCCAATCATCAAGTTTAAGAGGAAATAGCATCTCTATAGGCCACATAACGTATCTAGGAGGAATATTATCTCTAAATGCCCAATATCACTTCCACAGGAAGTATCATAACTATAACTCAAAACCCATAATCCGGGAACATCAAAACGAGTTATCAAGTTGCGAAGTAACCTTATTCTAAGGTTTACTAGCCTCATCTATGTCTAACATCCACAACTAAGTCCACAAGACTTAACACAAGTTTACGTCTAAGTGAGCCAGATGATCCAACTTCTAATCCTCAATTTTCATAATTAGGAACACTATGTCCCAAACTTGGATAAGGGATCTAGTTCATCTTCTAGATGTTAAGTAAGCCATATTCAATCCTAAGATAGTAGCTTCGACTAGAAATAAGGTACTCCAGTCAACTCTACCCAACTTACGATTTCAAGACTATCACACTAGTCCAATAAGGCTAAATATACAAATCATGCTTCAAATACTAAAATCACATCCCAAACATAAGGTTACATCATAACCACGCTACAATTAATCTAAACTAGAGAGGAAAAGCAATAGAATTCAAAAGGGGTATAAACATGCCATTTTACGGGTCCCACAGAATTAGACGCTACGACACATTATACTCTACAACATTGTTAATATTCATCTAATCATCATACCTTAACCACTCAATAAGAAATATCCATCAAGTATCACTCAAGGAAAGATCAATCATGTCATTTAATAATTCATTTATTCTCCCATTCAGGATCATCCTTAATTATTTTATGAATGTAACTAAGCCATTTGATTTTGCATTGCCACTATCATAGGAATTACTATCCTCTAAAAGTTTCATATATCAGCCAACTTTGTGGACATGCAAATGTATAATTCAGTCACAAGGTCAAGTCAATAATAATTTGTCTTCTCAAATTTTTTCCTAATGCATAAATTCGCAGCTACAACTTATGTCGTGACAAGCACTAACTCAATATTTTTCAACAAAAAATACTTCATGGTCATGCCAAACCTCTCTTATATCACTAACACCAATTTAAGATATACAAAGTCATTCTTATTTCTACCTAACAATATTTTTATTAAGAGCTTTACTTAGCTCTTAGTCACTTCAAGAGTGATCCCTACACCACTAGCACATATGCAAGGCCAAACAAAATAAATCGATTATAGGTCATTGACAGTCTCATCACCAATATCACATTCCAAACAAATCATCGATCAAATTCTATAGGTATCAACAACATTTACTAGTTTTTATCACTTTTATTTAAAACTCATTATTTTGTCAAGCATTAAGAATTCGTTCACATAAGGAACTCAAAGATAATGTCACTTAGCTAGTCCTCACAGGGAACCCATTATAATTTCAATAATAAAACTGCAGAAAAATTCTAAATACAATCTCAATGACCGGACCACACAAGGATCCCCAAATAATATCAAATAATCTAACTACACAAGGATCCAGCCACAACATCATTAACAAGAACCTCTCATTTCAGAAAACACATATCACCTCAGTCTTTTATTTATTTCACTTTTCACCATCTTTTCTTGACATCATATTCTCAAACCATCCTCTCAATTCTTATACCATCAATCTCATCAGTATAATAGTACCAAAAATAAATAAGCACCATAGAATTTCTAGTTTCACAATAACAAGAAATCAAATAATTCCATCACATTTATCAACAAAAACAACTTCGTCAATTTTCACACTTAACAAAAATAATTCACAACAATGACAAAAATTTAGCAACACAAGTTTAGCCAAATATCAAACACAAGCAATCAATAAGTTTACAACTTTCACAAGTCTTTATCTATTAACGATAACTTTTAGACCTTATTAACAAATATCAATTGAAATCTCCTAGATTTTTATTCAAAATTATTAAGATACCAATTGGATTCAATCTAGCAGTCCAAGATTAAGACGGCACGAAGGAGAGAAAAAAAAAGGAAAATGACTTCAACATGCCTCATAGCCTTACGAAGATTGGGTGTGGGGCCCTACACACCAATCTATGAAACTCTACTTGACATTGCTCTTATTAACAGATTGTTAGGTTTTTTGCCCTGATTTTCTTACTATATTTAAGTTTTACTTTTTCTTATAAGGAAAATAAAAGTTACCATAATTACTTTTACTTTTCCTGAAAGAAAAATATAATTCTTTTCCATATTTGACTAACCTCTTTCTTGGAGGAAAGATTTTGTACATCTATAAATAGAAGAACCCCCTTCTCATACCATAACACAATAATATCCACAATGTAGTCTTTAAAGAGTTTTTGTTTAGGGGGAGATTTCTCCCAATAAGTTTTAAGATTTTCAATTTTATTTTTAATATGTAGGCCATTTGGACAAACCATATCCAATAATATATTTTTAGTTTAATTTTTCACGTGTCGTCTGATTTATCATCTTATGGTTTGCAAACTAAAAACTTCCGCATGACGCTCTCTCGATTTTGAACCCAACAAGTGGTATCAGACTTATGGTTCAAAGATCCAATGGTGTGGTGAGACGAGATTAAACAGGTTCAAAGCGGTTTCAAATCAAGCTGCAACCACTTTGATGATAATGACGATTTTGTCTAACTACATGTGGAGACAATTATCAATCATATTTCAATAATCCTGCTGTCACATATTTGAAAATAAAGCTCATTTTTAACCCTGCAAAAGTGCTTCAATATTTTTTAACCGGAAAAGGGTTGATATATTTTAACCCAAAGAGGCTCAATTTTTTAAGCATGCCAAACAACAGTGATATATGAAGAACGAAGATCATGCACAAGAAGAAGGAGGATCAAGAATATTTTGAAGAAAATCAAGCCAAAAAAGGGAGATTTGTTAGGGTTTTTGCCCTGATTTTCATACTATATTTAAGTTTTACTTTTTCTTATAAGGAAAATAAAAGTTATCATAGTTACTTTTACTTTTCCTGAAAGAAAAAATATAATTCTTTATATTTGGCTAACCTCTTTTTTGGAGGAAAGGTTTTGTACATATATAAATAGAAGAACCTCTTTCTCATACCATAACAAAATAGCATCCACAATGCAGTCTGTAAAGAGTCTTTGTTTAGGGGGAGATTTCTCCCAATAAGTTTTAGGATTTTCAATTTTATTTTTAATATGTAGGTCGTTTGGCCAAACCGTATCCAATAATATATTTTTAGTTTAATTTTTCACGTGTCGTCTGGTTTATCGTCTTATGGTTTGCAAACTAAAAGCTTCCGCATGATGCTCTCTCGATTTTGAACCCAACACAAATATCAATTGAAATCGCCGACTACCAATTGAATTCAAGTAATAGAATATAAGAAAGAAGAATTTGAATTTTTCTAGTGTCCTATAGCTTCTCAAAGAAAAATACAAACGTCTCCGTACCATTCCGCAAGACTCTACAAGACATGTTCTTGTACGACGAGATCGACGAACCTAGGGCTCTGATACCAACTTTGTCACGACCTAAATGGTTGTGAGTGGCACCCACACTAATCTTTCTGTAGGAGAACCATCTAAACTGAACCATTACCCAACCACTTAATCAATATTAAGATGATATTATTATAAAATAAATATAATAACAATAATTCAGGACTAATCATTATTAATGCAGAAGTCAAAACTCCTTACTAAAATCCCCAAGACCCGAAAGTCATTGTACAAGAACTGCTAACAAAGATCATGTCCAAAGAGATATCCAATAATAAAGTAAATAAAGTATGTTTCATTGCCCAAAAGATGGACAAGAACACAAGATGAAGATGGACAAGAACACAAGATGACCCATGGCAGCCTGGAGACGAAGTGCTCACCCTTGGATCAAGATCCGCTATCAAACTCTAGAGGTGAGGACATGTCTGAGCCTCTAAAATATTTTCTGCACTCAACAAAAGAAGAGTACAAGGTAGTATCAGTACAAACCACTATGTACTGGTAAACATCATAGGCTAACTCAACTTAATAGGATGTACATAACATAATTAAAAAAACAAGTAGATAGACATCATCAAATAACAAATTCTCATTGGATCAATAATACAGCAATAACAGGTCAACAGTACTCACAAACAAGCCCCAAAACTATCAAGAGTATCAGTCATACGGTAAACATCCACAGAATCAACACAAGTATGTACACACATGCTATGAAACTTATTTTTGCCCAAATAGTCATGACCTGTAGGAAACAATCTATGTTCATGTACCGTACCGGCGTGGTACCCGATCCAACATAAATATAGAAGTACGGCGTGGTACCCGATCCAACATAAATGTAAACGTACCGGCGTGGTATCCGATCCAACATAAATGTAAACGTACCAGCGTGGTACCTGATCCAACATAAATATAAACGTACAGGCGTGGTACCCGATCCAACATAAATATAAACAAGTATTATCAATATCAATTTACGTAACCTCACAGCATACAACATAATGTACCAAGTTTACAAGTACACATAAAGTTATAAGACAATTCCATCATGTCAATGTTCAATAAACATTTATACACGAATCAACAATCCAAACATCAATAATTTCGAGCATGTACGAATATCAATCCACAAGTATCCAATTTAAGAGCGTACACATAATTAAGTCGAGTCTAAACTCCAATTAAACCCTAATCTACCTCAACCGAAGAATCTAAGTGCAAGCTAATTTGCAGGGTCTTACCCTTCCTTACAGTCTTTAAATGATCAACATCTGCTCCAATATACAATCCTTATAAGAATACGAATCTAATAACATCAATTTACTCATTATATCTCAATCACTAACAAATTATTAATTTATCATTATTCTAAATTGGCATGATAGTTCTACGAACGACACTAGAAGTAACACATTTTAATACCTACAGAATCCTAGTCACTCTATTGAATTAACTTCATTAATGAATTTTTGTCCTTATTAAGGATGGGTTTACATTACCCCAATTCTGTTAACATATACCTAACTACCAGAAGATAACAATAAAGGAAATAAGTTAACTATTAGTAAAAGTCAAGTTGTATCATCACTTAATCATTAGTCCATCCTTATTAGGCTTAGTTTGTCGTGGAAATCTTGTGAGAAATAGTAGCAGCGCTACTCTTTAGTGCACGCACAAAATAATTTTTCTAATTATGCTGCGAATCAACCTTAGCCCATTGATTAGCAGCATTACCTTGTCATTACCCTGCTAATTAATCAATGTAAAATTATTAGGAATTAACTTTAATCTGGAGAAGTCGCCCTTTTCAAAACAGTGAATGGGAGAAGAAAATATGCTAACTGCCGTATTTACCTAACCCCAACTTTCTGATGGAATTAATATTATTAATCATTAAACCCTTTTCACCTAATTTATTATATTGGCTACATAAATAAGTAAATTATAATTTTGACCCACTAAATCACTAATTATATAAAATTTTTGAAACTTCTAATAAATTATCGAAATTTATTCGAAACCTCAAGAAAATAAATCAGATATGTACATTGACCTAAAAGTACATTCCGGACTTATTAAAAATGCTACAACACTAATCCGAGGTCTTCTAGATAAAGGTTGACCATTATCGGATTTAACTATATTAAAACTCGATAATTCAACTAATGACTTAATTTATTTCCAAACATCTCAAGAATTGTAGCTACTCATTCTGTGAGTCATAATCCACATATACAAACTACGGGGAACGCTAAAATAGAGAAGATGAAAAAATTTCACAAACGATCGGGAGGGTCGTTACACTTGTAATGTGAATTAATTATTTGAAAATGGTTAAGTGTAGTGACTTGAAATGTGAATTAGTTATTTGAAAATGGCTAAGTATAGTGACTTGAAATGTCTACTAGTTATTTGAAAATGGTTAAGTGTAGTGACTTGAAATGTGTACTAGTAACTTGAAAATGGTTAAGTGTAGTTACTTCAAAATGGTTAATTATAGTGACTTGAAATGTCACTTAGCAACTTCTAAATGAATTGAGTGTAGTGACTTGAAATGTGTACTAGTGAATAAGTTATCTAAAAATTATTAAGTGTAGTGACTTAAAAATGATTACGTATAGTTACTTGAAATTGCGAACTTGTGACTTGAAAATGGTTAAGTGTAGTTACTTGAACTTGTGAACTTGTGACTTGAAAATGGTTAAGTGTAGTCACTTGAAAATGATTAAGTATATTGACTTGAAATGTGATTTAGTTAATTAAAAATAGTTAAGTGTAGTGATTTGAAATGTGTACTAGTGACTTGAAAATATTTTAAGTGTGGTGACTTGCAATGTGTACTAGTAACTTGAAAATAGTAAGTGTAGTCACATGAAATATGAACTAATGACTTGATTTTTATATGTTGTGATGTAAACTTGCATACAAATGACATCCGATGGTGACGGTGATTGGACTCATCCTGATAAGAGTTCGAAGTCAACTGCTAAAAAGAAATCTAGGACGCCTATAGACTCTAATGAAAAAACTTTAGGATTGTTCAAGTGGTTTGGTGGTTGTTGGATTAATTATTAAGTGTTTTGGATTTTGAATTTGATTGTTTAAGTGTTGTTGATTTGAATTACTTAAATGTTTTGATAATGTAGCGTGTTGTATGGTTATTTTAGAAATGTGTACTGCATGAGGCTATATATATTAAATTTTATTTTTATTTGGCAGGTGGAATGCAGGAAATGCATATTTTTGCATCCAAAGAAAATGCAGAAAAGCGACGGACATGGTCCCTTTTGTCCGTCGCTTTCTTGAATTTTTTAAAAATAAATTTTAAAAAATACGACGTTGTCCATCGCTTTTTGTCTTCATTATGAAAAAAAAATTATTTTTCTAAAAATACAACGGACAGTGTCATTTTTGAATTTTTTTTTCTTTAATAAAATGACGATGTACGTCATTTTTCGTTCATCATGTGTTCTTCACATGAAGAAAAAAATAGAAAAAAATAACGCACAACGTTGATTTTTCTAAAAGTAACTAAATTTTTTTTTTCAAAAAGCAATACTGTCCGTCGTTAAAAAAGCAACGCAAACCATCGTTTCAAAAAACAACGGGTCTTTTTTGCGACGAAAAAAAATGACGCTTTTTCGTCATTTTTGGCCAAAAAAGTGATGCTGGGCGTTGCTTTTAGCCGTCACTTTTTGGCATCTTTTTAGTAGTTAAATCTCCCTTACAAGCTAAAGAAAAGTGTTGACATTTTGCCTTCTAGATTGGTATCTGTTACAGTTTAGTTAATAGCATACTAACGTTTTGTTAATAACATATGTTGTTTCATTAGCTAATTTCCAACAAAATGTAAGAAAAATTAACCATAATGACCTTACAATTTTTATAAATATTCACTAAATTAATGATAATGTCTTTTGAATCTTCTAACCTGAAAAAGAGGTGAGTAGTTTAAAAGAATGCAATTAAATTTTTTTTTTTTAAGGTTTATACTACATCAAACAAATAGGAAAATTTAAGAAAAATCTCAAGTAAAGATGAACTTTTAAAATAAAATAATAGAAATAAATCTGCAAAAAAAAAAGATAAATAAAGATAGAGAGGTGCTACATCACTTTGTCTATAATTGTTGGCCAATAGCGGCTTGAACAGTCACTGCTTTACAATCTACCAAAGCCTAATAATAATAAAATAAGAAGAAGAATATTAAGTGGAAATAGTAGTAATTAATTAAAAACAATTAGCACTATCAAAATTATTAAAGAAATCGAAGAGAAAGATACATTACCTGTCAATGTCATTGTTAAAGCAGAAACACAAAATAAATAATGTTTTCACAGATATTTCATTACAACAGAAAAAAAAGAGTTCAGAAACTGATCACACACGGAAAAAAATAGAAATGATAATTAAATATAAATCCACAGAGAGTTAAATATAAAGAATTACAAAAAAATAAAAAGGTAGAATTATTAGTCAATGCCAAGTTCTAGAAGAGAAACTAAAGAGTGTAAATATTTGACAAAGAGAAGCACCTCAAATCTCCAGACCAGATGTTATCAAATGAATTGAGAACCATAAAGCAGTGGCCATGTTCGAAGAGAACTGACCTCACAAGGAAGATCAATGATAGGGACAACCATCGGCTATCTGGAGGTGACATGTCGATTCGTGTGCAAAGTGACAATGATGTATTGCCCCCGACTGATTCATTTACGAAGAGAAGCGCTCTTTTGAAATCTCCAAGATCTTTTGTTTGTTTGTCCGAGAGTAGCAAAAGAATGGGGAATATGCTACTTGACTTTCACATCCTCATCAAATACGACCTTGAACACTCACATTGATCAATGTCTTCTTGGGGAGTCATCAACAGTCAAGTAGATACTAAATCCTAAGGTGGTTAAGTAGAGGATCTTGATAGGAAGAATAGAACTAACTGGGCTTCAAACCCAAATAAATAGGATACTCTTGAAGAACATGGCAGCTAAAAGATGCTTAAGGCAAGGGGATCCATGTCACACTGTTTGTTTGTTCTACTAATGGAATACTTGAACATATGTCTCAACACTTGAAGAAGGACTCCAATTTTAACTACCATCCTATTTATCAAAGATTGGGGATAAAACACTTACATTTGCAGATGACCTACTATTGTTATTATGGAGCATGTTCAATCTGTCCACCTATTGAGGAATAAATTGAATATGTTCTTTTCAACATCAGGATTGAAAGATATTGCCTCACTAAGTCGAAGTGTAATTTAAGAAGTAGGAAATCAAGTAATCAAGTAATAATTAAGATTACACAGCTCATCCATTAAGAGGAGATCCCTACAATCGTCAATGTCACGATTTCTTGAAAGAATTAACTTAAGGCCTACGAGGCGGCGAACTGTTGCTATCACTCTTGCTGGAGCTCCTCCTTCTTAAAGGCCTACATTTTCATGAATCACAAGCATATCAAACTCGATAACATAATAACAACCTGACAATTCCAACTCTGTTTTGCGTCATTTCTATATTCAAATTGCAAAATTGTCTATAAAGGGTCTTAGATTTAGAGTCACGCAAGCTAAAAAAACCCCTACCATATGAATAACTAACTAAAGCAAGAATCTAAAATCCAAAATAATAGCAAACACACAAGGCAAATACAATTATAAGTAAGAGATTGCATAGAAACCACCTCCTTCTAGGATTGTGTCTCCTTGAAATCTTGCGGGGACCCTAAATACAATAAGCAAATTATATCCAAATCAAACAATGTAATGGTTTGACCCAAAGGAGAAAAGTAAACAATAATCTAACAGATAAGCTTGTAAAAGTAAAGTCCCAAATACAGACCTTGCGAGGACCGAGAAAAGAAAAATAGGATGATGACCTCCCACGTCTTGCAGCTGGACCCCTTTGTTCATTAATGCTTTAAAAGGTGTCAATTAGTTCCTAGTTTTTAGCTAGTAAAAGTAGTGTTAGTTTAGTTTAATTAATTAGTATGATAAAAGTAGTGGGCACGTTTATCCACTAATTTTTTAGTTGCTTATTTTTAGCTAATACTTGGGTCTATAATTCAGGGTAATGGTGAGATTGACAAGGATGTCACGTATCGTATTGGGGAAGGGTGGTTGAAGTGGAGGCTCGCTTCAGAGTCCTTTGTGATAAGAAGGTGCCTCCGAAGCTTAAAGGTAAGTTTTAAAGAGTGGTAGTCCGAACGACTATGTTGTATGGAGCGGAGTGTTGGCCAGTTAAAAACTCCCACATCCAAAAGGTGAAGGTGGCGAAGATGCGAATATTGCGATGGGTGTGTGGACATACTAGGAAAGACAGGGTGAGGAATGAGATTATTCGGGAGAAGGTGGGAGTTGCCTCGGTGGAGGGTAAGTTGCAAGAGGAGGGGCCCTGATGCTCCAGTGTGGAGGTGTGAGACTCTGGATAGGGATGGTTTTAGGTGGGATAGAGGTAGACCAAAGAAATTAGGCATGATATGGAGCAATTATAACTTACAGAGGACATGACCCTTGATAGGAAGGTGTGGAGGACACGGATTAGGGTAGAGGGTTAGAGAGTGGGAGCGCAGAGGTAGTAATAGGGCTAGTGGTGTTGGCTTTTTTGCATCCCGTACTACTTTATTATACACTTATTTTTGTGTTTGTTATAATGGTAGTTTGTTTTGTGTACCATGCTAGTTTATATGCTCTTACTTTTTATATTTGTTATACTGTTATTGGTCCAAGCCGGGGTTCTATCGAAAACAGCCTCTCTACTTCTGTTGAGGTAGTGGTATGGTCTGCGTACACTCTACCCTCTCCAGACCCCACTAGGTGGGAATACACTGGGTATGTTGTTGTTGTTGTTGTACTAGTTGGTTGTAAGCCTATTTAATAGGCCATTGCTGCAATTCTTCCAATTGCAATAAAACAACTTCTAATAAATACTCTCTCTGTTTTTTACGTTCTCTTTTATATCCCAATAATATTTTTGGTATCAGAGCAAGCAACAATCTAAAAAATTGGGCAATAAATTGAGAGCAGTCCATGGCAAGCAACAATTTCAACTCATTTTCTCAGCCCCTAATTCCAATATTTGAAGGGGAAAAATATTATCTTTGGAGCCTCAAAATGAAAACAATGTTCAATTTCCAAGAGCTATGGGATTTGGTGGACAGGGTTATGTTAAGCCAAATTCGGCACCGGCTCAACCTAGCGATCAACTACGGGAGACTCACAAGAAATATACAAAGGCACTATTTCTCATCCAATCGGCACTGGACGATGAAATTTTTCCAGAATTGAAACTGCAACAACCTCCAACCAAGCATGGAAAACTCTGAAGCAAGAGTATTTGAGCGACAAGAAGGTAATTACTGTGAAACTACAAACATTTCATTGTGAGTTTGAAAATTTGGCCATGAAAGATAAAAGATTTGTGCAGGAATATATGTTTAAGGTGTCTGGAGTTATTAATCACATAAAAACATATGGTGAAAATATTAATAATGAAACATTCGTGAGTAAAGTGTTGAGAAGTCTAACAAAAGGCTTTGACCATGTTGTTGCTCCAATAGAAGAATCTAAGGACCTTTCTACTTATAATTTTGATGAATTAATTAGTTCATTGTTAGCCCATGAAGTTCGGATTAGTAGGTCCTACGAAAAGGTGGAGGAGAAAACTTTCCAGGCAAAGGGGGAGTCTTTTTACAAAGGAAAATCAGAATATTTAGGTGGTCGAGGTAGAGGACGAGGTGGTTACCGAGGTCAAGGTCATGGAAACGGCAGAGGAAGAGGCTAATTTAGTGACCAATGTCAAAACAGAAACAACATTATGTGTAGATATTGCAAGAAGTTGGGTCACATAGAAGTTGATTGCTAGACCAAACAGAGGGACGGCCAAAAGCAAGCAAATTTGATAGAGGAAGTTGAAGAAGTAAGTAAGTTATTCATGACTCAATCTTCTACCGATGATGGCCTTAATGGAGTGTGGTTCATGGACAGTGGGTGCTCAGACCATATGTCCAGAACGAGGTCACTATTTAAAGAACTTGACGAATCCCAAAAAACTGAGGTCCGACTTGTAGACAACAAGCCAATGAAAGTTAAAGGAAAAGGTACAATTGCTATCAAAACCACCTAGGGTAATTGTAACGCCCCGTGTTTCGGGCTAGAATGAAAATCGTCATTTCTATGCGTAGATGATCCAAAAGCCATAAATCCTATGCAAATTTTCTATGTTAATCAAGTATGTAGTGTGGTAACCTATTTGAGCATGAATTGAGATCATAAAGGTCCCCTAACTCAAGGTCAAGTTGAAAGTTTTCCTATCGTTCGAGTTTTAGTGAGCGTCGAAACTTGAGTCATCTCCAATCTACTATATCTCCTTGTATATAACAAACTGTGTGTCCTACTATATATCAAATGAAAAAACTTCGAATTATCTTTCCATCGATACCAAATTCGCCTAAAACGAACACTCGGTGAAGAAGTTAGAGCATTTTTAGTGTCAGCATTCCCGATTGACTGGCCACCGCATCGCGATGAGCCTTAAATTGACAATTGTCAATTCCAGTAGCTCACCGTGATTTCCAGCGCATCGTGGTGAAGCCTTTTACGGCGTTCCAGTCTGGGATTTTAAATTCCAAGGTCAAATTAGACATTTCTCATGGCCCCAAACCTATCCAAACACGGGATTTAATCCCAAATACACCTAAACACATACACTTTCACCAAAATTCATCAAGAACGCTCTCTAGGGTTTCAAACAAGAATCCCAAATAATTCAAGATTCAACCGTGAGTTTTTGAATATAATTAGAGATTTGGAATCCCCAATCCATAAGATTCAAGAATCATTCATTATTCTCCGAAATCGAGGTACGCGGGGTTTTCCTAAAATCTCATGGGCATAGAAATCATGATTTTAAGAAAGGGGTTTTCAGATTTATGAATACATTTATGCTTTAGAAATCTTGACGGTATTGTTTTGGTCTTTTGACCTTCCCCATATTGATTTGAAATTGTATATATATAAGTATGTTATTTAAGTTAATATTCCAATTGAGAGCATGACTCACATGAAATCCCTCTCTTGGTGTGATTGTTCCCATGTTTCACATGATATGGATTGTTTTTGAAATGCATCTTGAAAAGCATGTTACGAAGTGTCTTGATTTATGAATGATTTGGTTATGAGTCTTGAATTCAAAAGAGAGGGTTGTTTGTATTGAAAAAGGTTGAAAATACATATAATGAAAGAGTGCATGGATTTTGCCAAAAGCACATGACCACCTTACGTTTGAAGAGTTCTTGCATAGTTTTGACTTATGCTTTCAAAACATGAAATCTCTTATACTATTTGCATGTTTGGGTGGTCTGAACTATGTTTTAATGAAAAAATTATGCATGATGCATTATGGCTCAGAATTAGGACTTGCAAGTCTTGGTGTGACGATACCAATTCAGATTATGCCATGGTAATTCAGAACAGAATAGAATGCATGTTTAAAGTCAGAATTTTCAAATGTTGAAAACTAGAATAATGCATGATTTAGAACAAGATAAAATTAGGCATAAAGAGAGCTTAGGTGGTTCCCTAAAGAAGGCATGAGTTTAGATAAATCATTGCCCAAAACCGTGATTTGACAATTCGGCTATATTATATTATGCTGGCCTAGTGTTGTGTGGCGTATCAGAATCAGAAACTCCAACCCTTGCGGCACACTCGGGTTGGGGGCTTCCCCGCCAAGCCAATGACGGATTCCATACTGTCCGTGGAATATCAGAATTGTAGGGGAGTGCCACTTAACTCAGAATTAATACGAAGATTAGAAACTGCATTGTCAAGAATGATTTATGACTTTTCAGAAAGGTGCCCATGCGTTTTAGAACTATTTCATGTATGACATTTTGACAAATTGCTCTCCAACTATTTTATATATATATACAAATTTTATTTTGGATTACTTTGCGTACTAGTACATCTGTATTGACCCCCCCTCCTCCCTCCAAGTTCTGAGGCTCTGTCTAGGGGTCCAGAAAAGGAGTAGATTGTTATCAGACAGAGTTGCAATGTTCAGTTGGCGAGCCTTCTTTATTCTAGAAGGCCTGTCTTTTCAGATTATGTCACTTATTTTAGTTTTGGTCTACTGGGGGCCTTGTCCCAGATTTCATATAGTTGTCAGATTTTCGTGTAGTAGATAATTCGCAGACTGAGTCAGATGTTATTTAGATATAGTTGATCTACAGCTTCCATACTTATGTTGAATTCAGAATTGACCATGTTTCCATAGCAGATTATGTTTTCGCATCTTCTTTTATTATATGAATGTTGTGCATAATTACCAGATAGAGAAGGGCATCCCGGGCCTTCGTGGTTTGGGATATTCGTCACAGCCAGGCCCTAGTTTGGGTCGTGACAGTAATGTAAAACTATTACATGATATGCAGTATGTTCCTAATTTGGTTCATAACCTGTTAAGTGCTGGGCAATTGATAACTGGTGGTTACTCTATTTTGTTTGATGATTATGGTTGCACTATTTATGATATGAAATTTGGGCAAAATATTGTAACCATTTCTATGAGACAAAATCATATGTTTCCTTTAGAAGTCTCTAGTGTGCAAAATTCTGCTTTAGTTACGAAATCTAGTGATACTAGTTTATGGTATCTAAGGTATGGACATCTGAATGTTAAAGGACTGAAATTGTTGGCTCAAAATAATATGGTTGTTGGGCTATATAAAATTGATGGTCTTGAGTTTTGTGAAGGACGTGTCTACTGAAAGCAAAGTAGAGTCTCATTTCCTGTAAACAAGGCTTGGAGGGCTTCAAGTTGTCTTGAATTGGTGCACACTGATGTTTGTGGTCCGATGAGTATTGAATCCTTAGGTGGAAGTCGATATTTTTTGTTGTTTGCTGATGATTATAGTTGAATTGTTGGGTTTATTTCTTGAAGTTCAAATTTGAAACCTTTGAGAATTTCAGGAAATTCAAGGCATTAGTAGAGAAGCAAAGTGGATGTTCTTTAAAGGCTCTCCGTTCGAATGTAGGCGGTGAATTTACTTTTAAAGAATTTAATGAATTTTGTGAAAAAGATGATATTCATAGGGAGTTGACAACAACCGCACACCGGAGCAAAATGGAGTGGCCGAACGAAAGAATCAGACAATGGTTGAAATGGCTTGAACCATGATGAAAGAAGCAGAACTTCCAATGAAATTTTGGGCAGAAGCAGTGGCAATGACAGTGTATCTTCTCAATATCTCACCAATAAAGACAGTCATGAATCAAACTCCATATGAAGCTTGGAAGGGCAGGAAGCCACGGGTAAGCTATCTAAAAGTTTTTGGTTGTTTAGCATATGCTTTGGATACTTCTTCATCTCGCTCAAACTTGATGTGAAAT
>NW_025848980.1:0-1211 GCF_002878395.1 Capsicum annuum
TTATTCTAATTTTCTTGCGCCCTTTGGATTGTTATATGTGCTCTTTGTGAGTGTAAAGACTTGATTCGTGTCTCTCATTGATTCATAATATCAAAGGAGAATCAACAATTCTTAGAAATATAAACCATAGGTCATTACACATTTTTTTCATAAAATTTTGGTTATAATTTAGATGTATGAATTTTCGTTAATGTTGCCTTAATTGAAATTTAAATATTCTCTTGCTTGAAAAGTTAACCTTTATTTTCTTTGGTTATATGGATTAGTATCTATGTTTGTTCAATTTTAGAAGTCATGAGTATTTTCCTTGTTGCCTCATCCTTTTACTTTCGCAAGCTTACGTTGTTTGTTTCTTGCATTAATTTATTGAATATGACCTTCTTCCTTTTACCTTTATTCAGTCTTGTATGAACATAAATCATGAGGCATGTAAGTGGGTGTCTTTGCTTTGCATTTTATTTGTTGACTCTCATTCTTGTGCAAGTGTGCTTATCATTGTCATTCAAAATTGGTTCTTGATATTTTCTTTTTTTTTTTGAAATATGTCACTTTTATGCCTTGAACGTATATTAATTTCTTTATCTTTTCTTTGCATGCAAAAAAAATATCTCGAGGCCAAATGGATTCCTGTGCTCTTGCATTTTGTAATGGGCCAATGATGTCTACCCCTTTGAGTTAAGTTTGATGTTTAAACCTGAGGTCCATTACATGGCGTACGGGTGCTAGAAGATAGATGAAGAAGGAAAATGGGTTAAAACTCATTGATGAGGTCACTAAGAGACTTGAAAAGTCTCAATTTTTATTATTGTATTCTTTTTATTTATTCATTTAGTCATTTATTTATTCATTCATTTCGGCCTCGAAGCCAAAGTTGTATTTAATATAGGTGGAGCAAGAATCGAAAAATAGTTTAGGACAGGTGAAATGGGTCGGAATCCCAACTAGACTAGGATAGGTCTCGTTGATTTGGGCCCAATGGCCTAAATCCTTTACTTTCTCCTCCCTTCCCCTTTTATGTGTTTATTTGTTTATTAGTTTTGTTTAGACCTAGTTAAAATCCCTACTAAGTCGCCTAAATCTATTTTACACAAGTCTTTTAAAAAAAAAATCAAATCACTATTTCAACAAATTAATCTTTTCAGAAGTTAATCAAAAGATGTTTTCAAACGTCCGCTAACTTGCGGTTATCTGGACTGTTTGAAAACATCTTT